>NC_135237.1:45000-135000 GCF_051348905.1 Ranitomeya variabilis | reverse complement strand
TAGGGTTAGGGTTAGGGGTTAGGGTTAGGGTTAGGGGTAGGGTATAGGGTTAGGTGTATGGATCACTGTTGTGAAATTGGATTCTGGGCTCCCCCGGTGGCCACTTGTGGAATTGAACTTGTGTGCATCATCCCCTCTGTTCACCTGCTCCTATCAGGATGTGGGAGTCGCTATATAACCTTGCTCCTCTGTCAGTTTCTTGCCGGTCAACAATGTAATCAGAAGCCTTCTGTGCTTGTTCCTGCTACTAGACAACTCCCAGCTAAGTTGGACTTTTGTCCTTGTGTGTTTTTGCATTTTGTTCCTGTTCACAGCTGCTGTTTCGTTACTGTGTCTGGAAAGCTCTTGTGATCGGAAATTGCCACTCTGGTGTTATGAGTTAATGCTAGAGTCTTAAAGGAATTTCTGGATGGTGTTTTGATAGGGTTTTCTGCTGACCATGAAAGTGTCCTTTCTGTCTTCCTGCTATCTAGAAAGCGGACCTCGATTTTGCTAAACCTATTTTCATACTACGTTTGTTATTTCATCTAAAATCACTGCCAATATATGTGGGGGCCTCTGTCTGCCTTTTGGGAAAATTTCTCTAGAGGTGAGCCAGGACTGTCTTTTCCTCTGCTAGGATTAGGTAGTTCTCCGGCTGGCGCTGGGCATCTAGGGTTAAAAAACGTAGGCATGCTACCCGGCCACTTCTAGTTGTGCGGCAGGTTTAGTTCATGGTCAGTATAGTTTCCATCTTCCAAGAGCTAGTTCTCATATATGCTGGGCTATGTTCTCTCGCCATTGAGAATCATGACAGTTTGACCGGCCTCAAAAAAGGGTTAAATTACTGGCTGAGAAAGGAGAGAAAAAAGAAGTCTGCTACAATTTTTTTTTTTTTTCCTCTAGTTCTGAGTGTGCTCTTAATTGAATCACTTGCTAGTCTGCCTATACTGCAGCCTTCCTCTCTTTCTCTCCTTCTAATCCTTGAATGGCTCTGTGTTCACCTGTTTCAAATGGATCTTCAGAGTGTAGCTACAGGTTTGAATAATCTCGCCACAAAGGTACAACATTTGCAAGATTTTGTTGTTCATGCACCTATGTCTGAGCCTAGAATTCCTTTGCCTGAATTCTTCTCGGGGAATAGATCTAACTTTCAAAATTTTAAAAATAATTGCAAATTGTTTTTGTCCCTGAAGTCTCGCTCTGCCGGAGACCCTGCACAGCAGGTCAGGATTGTAATTTCCTTGCTCCGGGGCGACCCTCAAGACTGGGCTTTTGCATTGGCACCAGGGGATCCTGCGTTGCTCAATGTGGATGCGTTTTTTCTGGCCTTGGGGTTGCTTTATGAGGAACCTCATTTAGAGCTTCAGGCGGAAAAGGCCTTGATGTCCTTGTCTCAGGGGCAAGATGAAGCTGAAATATACTGCCAAAAATTCCGCAAATGGTCTGTGCTTACTCAGTGGAATGAGTGCGCCCTGGCGGCGATTTTCAGAGAAGGTCTCTCTGATGCCATTAAGGATGTTATGGTGGGGTTCCCTGTGCCTGCGAGTCTGAATGAGTCCATGACGATGGCTATTCAGATCGATAGGCGTCTGCGGGAGCGCAAACCTGTGCACCATTTGGCGGTGTCTACTGAGAAAACGCCAGAAAATATGCAATGTGATAGAATTCTGTCCAGAAGCGAGCGGCAGAATTTTAGACGAAAAAATGGGTTGTGCTTCTATTGTGGTGATTCAACTCATGTTATATCAGCATGCTTTAAGCGTACTAAGAAGCCTGACAAGTCTGTTTCAATTAGCACTTTACAGTCTAAGTTTATTCTATCTGTGACCCTGATTTGTTCTTTGTCATCTATTACCGCGGACGCCTATGTCGACTCTGGCGCTGCTTTGAGTCTTATGGATTGGTCCTTTGCCAAACGCTGTGGGTATGATTTGGAGCCACTGGAGGCTCCGATACCTCTGAAAGGGATTGACTCCACCCCATTGGCTAGTAATAAACCACAATACTGGACACAAGTGACTATGCGTGTTAATCCGGATCACCAGGAGGTTGTTCGCTTTCTGGTGCTGTATAATCTACATGATGTTTTGGTGCTGGGATTGCCATGGCTGCAATCTCATAACCCAGTCCTCGACTGGAGAGCTATGGCTGTGTTAAGCTGGGGATGTAAAGGAACTCATGGGGACGTACCTTTGGTTTCCATTTCATCATCTATTCCCTCTGAGATTCCTGAATTCTTGTCTGACTTTCGTGACGTTTTTGAAGAACCCAAGGTTGGTTCACTACCTCCGCACCGGGAGTGCGATTGTGCCATAGACTTGATTCCGGGTAGTAAATACCCTAAGGGTCGTTTATTTAATCTGTCTGTGCCTGAACACGCTGCTATGCGAGAATATATAAAGGAGTCCTTGGAAAAGGGACATATTCGTCCTTCGTCATCTCCCTTAGGAGCCGGTTTTTTCTTTGTGTCTAAGAAAGACGGCTCTTTGAGGCCGTGTATTGATTATCGACTTTTGAATAAAATCACGGTTAAATATCAATATCCGTTACCACTGCTTACTGATTTGTTTGCTCGTATAAAGGGGGCCAAGTGGTTCTCTAAGATTGATCTCCGTGGGGCGTATAATTTGGTGCGAATCAAGCAGGGGGATGAGTGGAAAACCGCATTTAATACGCCCGAGGGCCATTTTGAGTATTTGGTGATGCCTTTTGGTCTTTCAAATGCCCCTTCAGTCTTCCAGTCCTTTATGCATGACATTTTCCGCGATTATTTGGATAAATTTATGATTGTGTATCTGGATGATATTCTGATTTTTTCGGATGACTGGGACTCTCATGTCCAGCAGGTCAGGAGGGTTTTTCAGGTTTTGCGGTCTAATTCCTTGTGTGTGAAGGGTTCTAAGTGTGTTTTTGGGGTTCAAAAGATTTCTTTCTTGGGATACATTTTTTCCCCCTCTTCCATCGAGATGGATCCTGTCAAGGTTCAGGCTATTGGTGATTGGACGCAACCCTCTTCTCTTAAGAGTCTTCAGAAATTTTTGGGCTTTGCTAACTTTTATCGTCGATTTATTGCTGGTTTTTCTGATGTTGTAAAACCATTGACTGATTTGACTAAGAAGGGTGCTGAATCAGCACTGCTGATGTTGCTGATTGGTCCCCTGACGCTGTGGAGGCCTTTCGGGAGCTCAAGCGCCGCTTTTCTTCCGCCCCAGTGTTGCGTCAGCCTGATGTTGCTCTTCCTTTTCAGGTTGAGGTCGACGCTTCTGAAATCGGAGCTGGGGCGGTGTTGTCGCAGAGAAGTTCCGACTGCTCCGTGATGAGACCTTGTGCTTTTTTTTCCCGTAAATTTTCGCCCGCCGAGCGGAATTATGATATTGGGAATCGGGAGCTTTTGGCCATGAAGTGGGCTTTTGAGGAGTGGCGTCACTGGCTTGAGGGGGCCAGACATCAGGTGGTGGTATTGACTGACCACAAAAATTTAATTTACCTTGAGTCTGCCAGGCGCCTGAATCCTAGACAGGCGCGCTGGTCGTTGTTTTTCTCTCGGTTTAATTTTGTGGTGTCGTACCTACCGGGTTCTAAGAATGTTAAGGCGGATGCCCTTTCTAGGAGTTTTGAGCCTGACTCCCCTGGTAATTCTGAGCCCACAGGTATCCTTAAAGATGGAGTGATATTGTCTGCCGTTTCTCCAGACCTGCGGCGGGCCTTGCAGGAGTTTCAGGCGGATAGACCTGATCGTTGCCCACCTGGTAGACTGTTTGTTCCTGATGATTGGACCAGTAGAGTCATCTCTGAGGTTCATTCTTCTGCGTTGGCAGGTCATCCTGGAATCTTTGGTACCAGGGATTTGGTGGCAAGGTCCTTCTGGTGGCCTTCCCTGTCACGAGATGTGCGAGGCTTTGTGCAGTCTTGTGACGTTTGTGCTCGGGCCAAGCCTTGTTGTTCTCGGGCTAGTGGATTGTTGTTGCCCTTGCCTATCCCGAAGAGGCCTTGGACGCACATCTCGATGGATTTTATTTCGGATCTGCCTGTTTCTCAGAAGATGTCTGTCATCTGGGTGGTGTGTGACCGTTTCTCTAAGATGGTCCATCTGGTTCCCTTGCCTAAGTTGCCTTCTTCTTCCGAGTTGGTTCCTCTGTTTTTTCAAAATGTTGTTCGTTTGCATGGTATTCCTGAGAATATCGTTTCTGACAGAGGGACCCAATTCGTGTCTAGATTTTGGCGGGCATTCTGTGCTAGGATGGGCATAGATTTGTCTTTTTCGTCTGCTTTCCATCCTCAGACTAATGGCCAGACTGAGCGGACTAATCAGACCTTGGAGACATATTTGAGGTGTTTTGTGTCTGCGGATCAGGATGATTGGGTTGCTTTTTTGCCTTTGGCGGAGTTCGCCCTCAATAATCGGGCCAGCTCTGCCACCTTGGTGTCCCCGTTTTTCTGTAATTTGGGGTTTCATCCTCGATTTTCCTCCGGTCAAGTGGAATCTTCGGATTGTCCTGGAGTGGATGCTGTGGTGGAGAGGTTGCATCAGATTTGGGGGCAGGTGGTGGACAATTTGAAGTTGTCCCAGGAGAAGACTCAGCTTTTTGCCAACCGCCGTCGTCGTGTTGGTCCTCGGCTTTGTGTTGGGGACTTGGTGTGGTTGTCTTCTCGTTTTGTCCCTATGAGGGTTTCTTCTCCTAAGTTTAAGCCTCGGTTCATCGGCCCGTACAAGATATTGGAGATTCTTAACCCTGTGTCCTTCCGTTTGGACCTCCCTGCATCCTTTTCGATTCATAATGTTTTTCATCGGTCATTGTTGCGCAGGTATGAGGTACCGGTTGTGCCTTCCATTGAGCCTCCTGCTCCGGTGTTGGTTGAGGGTGAGTTGGAGTACGTTGTGGAAAAGATCTTAGACTCTCGTGTTTCCAGACGGAGACTCCAGTATCTGGTCAAATGGAAGGGATACGGTCAGGAGGATAATTCTTGGGTCACTGCCTCTGATGTTCATGCCTCCGATCTTGTCCGTGCCTTTCATAGGGCTCATCCTGATCGCCCTGGTGGTTCTGGTGAGGGTTCGGTGCCCCCTCCTTGAGGGGGGGGGGTACTGTTGTGAAATTGGATTCTGGGCTCCCCCGGTGGCCACTTGTGGAATTGAACTTTTGTGCATCATCCCCTCTGTTCACCTGCTCCTATCAGGATGTGGGAGTCGCTATATAACCTTGCTCCTCTGTCAGTTTCTTGCCGGTCAACAATGTAATCAGAAGCCTTCTGTGCTTGTTCCTGCTACTAGACAACTCCCAGCTAAGTTGGACTTTTGTCCTTGTGTGTTTTTGCATTTTGTTCCTGTTCACAGCTGCTGTTTCGTTACTGTGTCTGGAAAGCTCTTGTGATCGGAAATTGCCACTCTGGTGTTATGAGTTAATGCTAGAGTCTTAAAGGAATTTCTGGATGGTGTTTTGATAGGGTTTTCTGCTGACCATGAAAGTGTCCTTTCTGTCTTCCTGCTATCTAGAAAGCGGACCTCGATTTTGCTAAACCTATTTTCATACTACGTTTGTTATTTCATCTAAAATCACCGCCAATATATGTGGGGGCCTCTGTCTGCCTTTTGGGAAAATTTCTCTAGAGGTGAGCCAGGACTGTCTTTTCCTCTGCTAGGATTAGGTAGTTCTCCGGCTGGCGCTGGGCATCTAGGGTTAAAAAACGTAGGCATGCTACCCGGCCACTTCTAGTTGTGCGGCAGGTTTAGTTCATGGTCAGTATAGTTTCCATCTTCCAAGAGCTAGTTCTCATATATGCTGGGCTATGTTCTCTCGCCATTGAGAATCATGACAGATCACTATGTGGCAGATGAGGCACTGAGGTGTATGGATCACTATGTGGCAGATGAGACACTGAGGTGTATGGATCACTATGTGGCAGATGAGGCACTGAGGTGTATGGATCACTATGTGGCAGATGAGGCACTGAGGTGTATGGATCACTATGTGGCAGATGAGGCACTGAGGTGTATGGATCACTGTGGCAGATGAGGCACTGAGGTGTACGGATCACTACGTGGCAGATGAGGCACTGAGGTGTATGGATCACTATGTGGCAGATAAGGGTTAGGGTTAGGGTGAGGGGTTAGGGTTAGGGTTAGGGTCACTATGTGTCAGATGAGGCACTGAGGTGTACGGATCACTATGTGGCAGATGAAGCAATGAGGTATGTGGATCCTATGTGGCAGATGAGGCACTGAGGTGTACGGATCATTGTGTGGAAGATGAGGCACTGAGGTGTATGGATCATTATGTGGCAGATGAGGCACTGAGGTGTATGGATCACTATGTGGCAGATGAGGGTTAGGGTTACGGTTACGGTTAGGGTTAGGGTTAGGGGTTAGGCTTAGGGTTAGGGTTAGGGTATAGGGTTAGGTGTATGGATCACTATGTGGCAGATGAGGCACTGAGGTGTATGGATCACTATGTGGCAGATGAGGCACTGAGGTGTACGGATCATTATGTGGCAGATGAGGCACTGAGGTGTATGGATCATTATGTGGCAGATGAGGCACTGAGGTGTATGGATCACTATGTGGCAGCTGAGGCACTGAGGTGTACGGATCATTATGTGGCAGATGAGGCACTGAGGTGTATGGATCATTATGTGGCAGATGAGGCACTGAGGTGTATGGATCACTATGTGGCAGATGAGGCACTGAGGTGTATGGATCATTATGTGGCAGATGAGGCACTGAGGTGTATGGATCACTATGTGGCAGATGAGGGTTAGGGTTAGGGTTAGGGATAGGGTTAGGGGTTAGGGTTAGGGTTAGGGTAGGGGTTAGGGGTTAGGGTTAGGGGTTAGGGTTAGGGTCACTATGTGTCAGATGAGGCACTGAGGTGTACGGATCACTATGTGGCAGATGAGGCACTGAGGTGTATGGATCACTATGTGGCAGATGAGGCACTGAGGTGTACGGATCATTATGTGGCAGATGAGGCACTGAGGTGTATGGATCATTATGTGGCAGATGAGGCACTGAGGTGTATGGATCACTATGTGGCAGATGAGGGTTAGGGTTAGGGTTAGGGTTAGGGTTAGGGTATAGGGTTAGGTGTATGGATCACTATGTGGCAGATGAGGCACTGAGGTGTATGGATCACTATGTGGCAGATGAGGGTTAGGGTTACGGTTAGGTTTCAGGTTAGGGTTAGGGGTTAGGTGTATGGATCACTATGTGGCAGATGAGGCACTGAGGTGTATGGATCACTATGTGGCAGATGAGACACTGAGGAGTATGGATCACTATGTGGCAGATGAGGCACTGAGGTGTATGGATCACTATGTGGCAGATGAGGCACTGAGGTGTATGGATCACTATGTGGCAGAGGAGGCACTGAGGTGTATGGATCACTGTGGCAGATGAGGCACTGAGGTGTACAGATCATTATGTGGCAGATGAGGCACTGAGGTGTATGGATCATTATGTGGCAGATGAGGCACTGAGGTGTATGGATCACTATGTGGCAGATGAGGGTTAGGGTTAGGGTTAGGGGTTAGGGGTTAGGGTAAGGGTTAGGGTTAATGTCACTATGTGTCAGATGAGGCACTGAGGTGTATGGATCACTATGTGGCAGATGAGGCACTGAGGTGTACGGATCATTATGTGGCAGATGAGGCACTGAGGTGTATGGATCATTATGTGGCAGATGAGGCACTGAGGTGTATGGATCACTATGTGGCAGATGAGGGTTAGTGTTACGGTTAGGGTTAGGGTTAGGGTTAGGGGTTAGGGTTAGGGTTAGGGGTAGGGTATAGGGTTAGGCGTATGGATCACTATGTGGCAGATGAGGCACTGAGGTGTATGGATCACTATGTGGCAGATGAGATACTGAGGTGTATGGATCACTATGTGGCAGATGAGGCACTGAGGTGTATGGATCACTATGTGGCAGATGAGGCACTGAGGTGTATGGATCACTATGTGGCAGATGAGGCACTGAGGTGTATGGATCACTGTGGCAGATGAGGCACTGAGGTGTACGGATCACTACGTGGCAGATGAGGCACTGAGGTGTATGGATCACTATGTGGCAGATAAGGGTTAGGGTTAGGGTGAGGGGTTAGGGTTAGGGTTAGGGTCACTATGTGTCAGATGAGGCACTGAGGTGTACGGATCACTATGTGGCAGATGAAGCAATGAGGTATGTGGATCCTATGTGGCAGATGAGGCACTGAGGTGTACGGATCATTATGTGGAAGATGAGGCACTGAGGTGTATGGATCACTATGTGGCAGATGAGGGTTAGGGTTAGGGTGAGGGGTTAGGGTTAGGGTTAGGGTCACTATGTGTCAGATGAGGCACTGAGGTGTACGGATCACTATGTGGCAGATGAAGCAATGAGGTATGTGGATCCTATGTGGCAGATGAGGCACTGAGGTGTACGGATCATTATGTGGCAGATGAGGCACTGAGGTGTATGGATCACTATGTGGCAGATGAGGGTTAGGGTTACGGTTAGGGTTAGGGTTAGGGGTTAGGCTTAGGGTTAGGGTATAGGGTTAGGTGTATGGATCACTATGTGGCAGATGAGGCACTGAGGTGTATGGATCACTATGTGGCAGATGAGGCACTGAGGTGTACGGATCATTATGTGGCAGATGAGGCACTGAGGTGTATGGATCATTATGTGGCAGATATGGCACTGAGGTGTATGGATCACTATGTGGCAGATGAGGCACTGAGGTGTACGGATCATTATGTGGCAGATGAGGCACTGAGGTGTATGGATCATTATGTGGCAGATGAGGCACTGAGGTGTATGGATCACTATGTGGCAGATGAGGCACTGAGGTGTATGGATCATTATGTGGCAGATGAGGCACTGAGGTGTATGGATCACTATGTGGCAGATGAGGGTTAGGGTTAGGGTTAGGGATAGGGTTAGGGGTTAGGGTTAGGGTTAGGGTAGGGTTTAGGGGTTAGGGTTAGGGGTTAGGGTTAGGGTCACTGTGTGTCAGATGAGGCACTGAGGTGTACGGATCACTATGTGGCAGATGAGGCACTGAGGTGTATGGATCACTATGTGGCAGATGAGGCACTGAGGTGTACGGATCATTATGTGGCAGATGAGGCACTGAGGTGTATGGATCATTATGTGGCAGATGAGGCACTGAGGTGTATGGATCACTATGTGGCAGATGAGGGTTAGGGTTAGGGTTAGGGTTAGGGTTAGGGTATAGGGTTAGGTGTATGGATCACTATGTGGCAGATGAGGCACTGAGGTGTATGGATCACTATGTGGCTGATGAGGCTCTGAGGTGTATGGATCATTAGGGTTGACTGCATCACCAATGAGACGGACTCAGTGCTACAGGACCCCTGCAGACTCTGCCCACTCCGGACTGCTTCTGCACCTTTTCTACCCTCCATTAGAAGTGTGGTTTTGACAAAGACCAGCCTTGGTCGAAATGTAATTGTAACTCAAAGTATCCGTCATTTTCTCTGAACACTAATAAGTAGGGTTGAGCGAAACGGGTCGTTCATTTTCAAAAGTCGCCGACTTTTGGCTAAGTCGGCATCTCATGAAACCCGATCCGACCCCTGTGCTTGTCGGCCATGCAGTACGCGACTTTCGCGCCAAAGTCGCGTTTCAATGACGCGAAAAGCGCCATTTCTCAGCCAATGAAGGTGAACGCAGAGTGTGGGCAGCGTGATGACATAGGTCTTGGTCCCCACCATCTTAGAGAAGGGCATTGCAGTGATTGGCTTGCTGTCTGCGGCGTCACAGGGGCTATAAAGGGGCGTTCCCGCCGACCGCCATCTTACTGCTGCTGATCTGAGCTTAGGGAGAGGTTGCTGCCGCTTCGTCAGAAGCAGGGATAGCGTTAGGCAGGGTCCACTAACCACCAAACCGCTTGTGCTGTAGCGATTTCCACTGTCCAACACCACCTTCGGTGTGCAGGGACACTAGAAGCTATTTATTTATTTTTTTTTCCTCAGCGCTGTAGCTCATTGGGCTGCCCTAGAAGGCTCCGTGATAGCTGTATTGCTGTGTGTACGCCACTGTGGAAACCAACTGCTTTTTTCAAAGCACATATCCTCTTGTTCCTTCCTTTCTGCACAGCTATCTTTTTTGTTTGTCCACACTTTTTATTTAATTTGTGCATCAGTCCACTCCTATTGCTGCCTGCCATACCTGGCTTACATTACTGCAGGGAGATAGTAATTGTAGGACAGTCCCTGTTTTTTTTTTTTTTTTTTGTGGAAGATTAAGATTGGCATTTCTGCTACAGTGCCATCCCTGTGTGTGCCATCTCTCACTGAGTGGGCCATAGAAAGCCTATTTATTTTTTTCCTTGATTTGTGTTCTAAAATCTACCTCAACACAAAAACACTACATCAATCAGTGGGAGAAAAATATTGGCCTCAGTCAGGGCTTGTGTGCCACTCCTGTGTGTGCCATCTCTCATTCAGTGGGCCATACAAAGCCTATTTATTTTTTTGTTTTTTTTTATATTATTGGGTTTCTAAAGTCTCCGTGAAAAAAAAAACAAAACATAAAAAAACAGTGGGAGAGTAATATTGCCCTTTCAGCTTGTGTGCCAGTCTTGACTCCTGGGTGTGCCACCTCTCTCTCTCTAATTGTGGGCCATAGAAAGCCTATTTATTTTTTTGCTTTGTTTAATATTATTTGGTTTCTAAAGTCTCCCTGAAAAAAAAAAATACATAAAAAAACAGTGGGAGAGTAATATTGCCCTTTCAGCTTGTGTGCCAGTCTTGACTCCTGGGTGTGCCACCTCTCTCTCTCTAATTGTGGGCCATAGAAAGCCTATTTATTTTTTTGCTTGATTTGGGTTCTAAAATCTACCTGAAAAAAAAAACACTACATCCATCAGTGGGAGATTAATACTGTCCTCAGGGCTTGTGTGCCACTCCTGACTCCTGTGCGCGCCATCTCTCACTCAGTGGGCCATAGAAAGCCTATTTATTTTTTTGCTTGATTTGGGTTCTAAAATCTACCTGAAAAAAAAAACACTACATCCATCAGTGGGAGATTAATACTGTCCTCAGGGCTTGTGTGCCACTCCTGATCCTGACTCCTGTGCGCGCCATCTCTCACTCAGTGGGCCATAGAAAGCCTATTTATTTTTTTGCTTGATTTGGGTTCTAAAATCTAACTGAAAAAAAAATCACTACATCCATCAGTGGGAGATTAATACTGTCCTCAGGGCTTGTGTGCCACTCCTGATCCTGACTCCTGTGAGCGCCATCTCTCACTCAGTGGGCCATAGAAAGCCTATTTATTTTTTTGCTTGATTTGGGTTCTAAAATCTACCTGAAAAAAAAAACACTACATCCATCAGTGGGAGATTAATACTGTCCTCAGGGCTTGTGTGCCACTCCTGATCCTGACTCCTGTGAGCGCCATCTCTCACTCAGTGGGCCATAGAAAGCCTATTTATTTTTTTGCTTGATTTGGGTTCTAAAATCTACCTGAAAAAAAAAACACTACATCCATCAGTGGGAGATTAATACTGTCCTCAGGGCTTGTGTGCCACTCCTGATCCTGACTCCTGTGAGCGCCATCTCTCACTCAGTGGGCCATAGAAGGCCTATTTATTTTTTTGCTTGATTTGGGTTCTAAAATCTACCTGAAAAAAAAACACTACATCCATCAGTGGGAGATTAATACTGTCCTCAGGGCTTGTGTGCCACTCCTTATCCTGACTCCTGTGTGTGCCATCTCTCACTCAGTGGGCACTGGGCCATAGAAAGCTTTTTTTTTTATTATTATTATTATTTGGTTTCTAAATTGTCCCTGAAAAAAACAATTTATCTTATTTGGTTTCTAAAGTCTCCCTGAGGGAAAAAAAAAATAGGTGGGAGATTAATATTGACATTTGTGTTTGAGTGACATTCCTGCGTGTGTGGCATCTCTGTGATTTGGTGCCACAGAAAACAGAGTGTGTAACATTGTGCCTGATTTTCCTTGTGGTCTCACCAACCTGTTAAGGGATATTGAAATCATACTGAAGTTATAGCGCACCGTGTAAGTTGTTTGACAGCAACAAATAAAGTTACTTTGGTTAAGTTTTTAAAACAATGAGGAAGTCTGGTGCAAGAGGTCGTCGTGGGCGTTCATTGTCAGCTGGTAATGATGGTAGTGGTAGTGGAGCATCAGGTGGTCGTGGGGATAAAAATATTCCACGTAAGTCTGGAGCTGTGGAGCCAGTTTCGTCGTCTGGCTACACAAGGCCTCGAACGCTCTCTTTTCTGGGAGTAGGAAAACCGCTTTTAAAGGCGGAGCAGCAACAGCAAGTTTTGGCTTACATTGCAGACTCAGCCTCTAGCTCTTTTGCCTCCTCTTCTGAAGCTGGTAAATGTAAAAGCAGCGCGTCACTTGTGGATGTCCACGGTCAGGGACAAGTCGCTTCCTTGTCCTCTTCAGCAAAAACTACAACAAGAGAGAAGGATGCAGCAGGCGACACAACGGGTTACTCCATGGAGCTCTTTACACATACCGTCCCTGGCTTACAAAGTGAAACACTTAACAGGCCATGCCCATTACAAGTTGATTCTGACATGGAGTGCACTGATGCACAGCCACAGCCAGAGTACTATGCTGCTCCTTTGACTCAGACCACCACATTGCCCTCTCAGGGTACTGATCCACAATCAGACCCTGATGAGACTATGTTGCCCCGCCACGAACGCTATACCACCGACCGACACAGTGACACAGACGAAGTTGCACACGAGCTCGAAGAGGAGTTAATAGATGACCCAGTTATTGACCCCGATTGGCAGCCATTGGGGGAACAGGGTGCAGGCGGCAGTAGTTCAGAAGCGGAGGTGGAGGAGGGGCCACAGCAGGCATCAACATCACAACAGGTTCCATCTGCCGGGCCCGTATCTGGCCCAAAACGCGTGTCAAAGCCAAAACCTGTTGGAGGACAGCGTGGCCATCCGGTTAAAGCTCAGTCTGCAATCCCTGAAAAGGGATCCGATGCTAGGAAGAGTGCAGTCTGGCATTTTTTTAAACAACATCCAATTGATCAGCGCAAAGTCATCTGTCAAAAATGTTCAACTAGCTTAAGCAGAGGTCAGAATCTGAAAAGTCTCAATACTAGTTGCATGCATAGACACTTAACCACCATGCATTTTCAAGCCTGGACTAACTACCAAACGTCCCTTAAGGTTGTAGCACCCTCGGCCAATGAAGCTAGTCAGCAACGCAACATCCCTTCCGTCACTGTAAGGCCACCATTTTCCGCACCACCGGCAGTATCTGTGCAGGTTTCTTTGCCAGCCAAAAGCACTCAGGGTCAGGGAATCACCAGTTTTGTAGGAGGAAATATTGCATCTAGGTCACCGGCGGAAACAATACCATCTCCAACCGTCTCGCAGTCTGCCATGTCCACCGGCACACCCGCAAGTTCCACGATCTCCATCTCTCCAGTTCAGCTCACACTACATGAGACTCTGGTTAGAAAAAGGAAGTACTTATCCTCGCATCCGCGTACACAGGGTTTTAACGCCCACATAGCTAGACTAATATCGTTAGAGATGATGCCCTACCGGTTAGTTGAAAGCGAAGCTTTCAAAGCCCTGATGGAGTACGCTGAACCACGATACGAGCTACCCAGTCGACACTTTTTTTCCAGAAAAGCCATCCCGGCCCTGCACCAGCATGTTAAACAGCGCATCGTCCATGCACTCAGGCAATCTGTGAGTACAAAGGTGCACCTGACTACAGATGCATGGACCAGTAGGCATGGCCAGGGACGTTATGTGTCCATCACGGCACACTGGGTGAATGTGGTGGATGCAGGGTCCTCAGGGGACATCAATTTCGGGACAGTTGTGCCTAGCCCACGGTCTAGGAAACAGTTGGCTGTAGGCGTTCGCACCCCCTCCTCCTCCTCCTCCTCGTCCTCCTGCAGAAGCTACAGCTCTTCCACAGACCGCAGTCGGCCAACCACTCCATCGGCAGATGACACTGTTGCACACCAGTTGTCCCATTATGGGCCAGCTACTGGCAAGCGTCAGCAGGCTGTATTGGCTATGAAGTGTTTGGGCGACAACAGACACACCGCGGAAGTTCTGTCCGAGTTCTTGCAACAAGAAACGCAGTCGTGGCTGGGCACAGTAGATCTTGAGGCAGGCAAGGTAGTTAGTGATAACGGAAGGAATTTCATGGCTGCCATCTCCCTTTCCCAACTGAAACACATTCCTTGCCTGGCTCACACCTTAAACCTGGTGGTGCAGTGCTTATTGAAAACTTATCCTGGGTTCTCCGACCTGCTCCTCAAAGTGCGTGGACTTTGCTCACATATCCGACGTTCGCCTGTACACGCCAGCCGTATGCAGACCTATCAGCGGTCTTTGAACCTTCCCCAGCATTGCCTAATCATAGACGTTGCAACAAGGTGGAACTCAACACTGCACATGCTTCAGAGACTGTGCCAACAGAGGCGGGCTGTTATGTTTTTGTGGGAGGATACACATACACGGGCAGGCAGTAGGATGGCAGACATGGAGTTGTCAGGTGTGCAGTGGTCGAAGATACAAGACATGTGTCAAGTCCTTCAGTGTTTTGAGGAATGCACACGGCTGGTTAGTGCAGACAACGCCGTAATAAGCATGAGCATCCCCCTAATGCGTCTGCTGATGCAAAGTTTGACGCACATAAAGGAGCAGGCGTCTGCACCAGAGGAAGAGGAAAGCCTTGATGACAGTCAGCCATTGTCTGGTCAGGGCAGTGTACAGGACGAGGTAGCGGGCGAAGAGCAGGTGGAGGACGAGGAGGATGATGGGGATGAGTATATTTTTAATGCGGAACCTTTCCCGGGGGCACTGGAAATTGGTTGCGTGTCAAGGCCGGGTTCTGGTTTTTTGAGGGACACAAGTGACGTAGATTTGCCTGCAACTGCCCCTCACCCAATCACAACCGGAGATTTGACAACTGGAACTTTGGCCCACATGGCGGATTATGCCTTACGTATCCTAAAAAGGGACACACGCATAACGAAAATGATGAACGATGACGATTACTGGTTGGCCTGCCTCCTTGATCCACGCTATAAAGGCAAATTGCAAAATATTATGCCACATGAGAACTTGGAACTAATATTAGCAACCAAACAATCAACTCTTGTTGACCGTTTGCTTCAGGCATTCCCAGCACACAGCGCACGTGATCGTTCTCACACGAGCTCAAGGGGGCAACAGACTAGGAGTGTTAGGGGTGCACACATCAGAAGTGGCGTTGGACAGAGGGGTTTTCTGACCAGGTTGTGGAGTGATTTTGCTATGACCGCAGACAGGACAGGTACTGCTGCATCAATTGAAAGTGACAGGAGACAACATTTGTCCAGTATAGTTACTAACTATTTTTCATCCCTTATCGATGTTCTCCCTCAACCGTCATTCCCATTTGATTACTGGGTATCAAAATTAGACACCTGGCCAGAATTGGCAGAATATGCATTGCAGGAGCTTGCTTGCCCGGCAGCAAGTGTCCTATCAGAAAGAGTATTCAGTGCTGCAGGTTCAATATTAACCGAAAAAAGGACTCGTCTGGCTACCCAAAATGTTGACGATCTAACATTCATTAAAATGAACCACAACTGGATTTCGAAATCTTTTGCCCCACCTTGCCCGGCCGACACCTAGCTTTCCTATGAAAAGCTCTTGCCTGTGAATTACTTTTCTAATGTCTAATTTGCTGCAGCTGATTGTACAGCATACGACATGTTTACACCTCCCTAAATGGCCAAACTCCCCACACGGGGCCGTGGTATCGCGACTTGGCGCAAGCACCCGTGAGACTGCTGTTTGTCTGAAGAGGTGGGTGTGCTCGCTTTTGGTTGACGGCATTGCTACTGGGTCCCTCATAGTACAATGTAGTGTCTCTGGCGGTGGTGGTGCGCACCCAACGTCAGACACACCGTTGTAACATGAGGGGCCCTGGGGCGGTCCCGCCGGCCTCAAGAGAGTTCCCCCCTCCCCCAGCTCAAACTGTGCTCTACCACGTGCAAAATTATGTCGCACAGCTCCACCAATCTTTAGTCTATTCGCTGACATCATTCAATGTCTGGCACTGACAATACAAATTTGTAGACATCTATGATGCAACTTAAAGTAGTCTGTGTCCTATATTGGCACTATTAAATAGTTACTGCCAAATTACTATGTCAGAAACTCAGCAGATGAGCCCACCCCTGTACCTAAGTATGCCACCTTTTTTTTTTTTTTGGTTGTTTTGCGAGACATTAACATCTATTTATATTTTGGGAGTACTGGGACAGACACTCCTTGCAATACTCCTCCACTGACCACCAAGCTGCCTGTGTATCCATGTAACCGATGTAAAACTGCCATGAGCCTATTGTTTGTTATTTTAGGCGTTTGATAGCCTGTCTGCGGTCCCTACTTTAAATACTCCTCCACTGACCACCAAGCTGCCTGCCCTTGTATCCATGTAACCGATGTAAAACTGCCATGAGCCTATTGTTTGTTATTTTAGGCCTTTGATAGCCTGTCTGCGGTCCCTACTTTAAATACTCCTCCACTGACCACCAAGCTGCCTGCCCGTGTATCCATGTAACCGATGTAAAACAGCCATGAGCCTATTGTTTGTTATTTTAGGCCTTTGATAGCCTGTCTGTGGTCCCTACTTTAAATACTCCTCCACTGACCACCAAGCTGCCTGCCCGTGTATCCATGTAACCGATGTAAAACTGCCATGAGCCTATTGTTTGTTATTTTAGGCCTTTGATAGCCTGTCTGCGGTCCCTACTTTAAATACTCCTCCACTGACCACCAAGCTGCCTGCCCGTGTATCCATGTAACCGATGTAAAACAGCCATGAGCCTATTGTTTGTTATTTTAGGCCTTTGATAGCCTGTCTGCGGTTCCTACTTTAAATACTCCTCCACTGACCACCAAGCTGCCTGCCCGTGTATCCATGTAACCAATGTAAAACTGCCATGAGCCTATTGTTTGTTATTTTAGGCCTTTGATAGCCTGTCTGCAGTCCCTACTTTAAATACTCCTCGACTGACCACCAAGCTGCCTGCCCGTGTATCCATGTAACCGATGTAAAACAGCCATGAGCCTATTGTTTGTTATTTTAGTTCTTTGATAGCCTGTCTGCGGTCCCTACTTTAAATACTCCTCCACTGACCACCAAGCTGCCTGCCCGTGTATCCATGTAACCGATGTAAAACAGCCATGAGCCTATTGTTTGTTATTTTAGGCCTTTGATAGCCTGTCTGCGGTCCCTACTTTAAATACTCCTCCACTGACCACCAAGCTGCCTGCCCGTGTATCCATGTAACCGATGTAAAACTGCCATGAGCCTATTGTTTGTTATTTTAGTCCTTTGATAGCCTGTCTGCGGTCCCTAATTTAAATACTCCTCCACTGACCACCAAGCTGCCTGCCCGTGTATCCATGTAACCGATGTAAAACAGCCATGAGCCTATTGTTTGTTATTTTAGGCCTTTGATAGCCTGTCTGCGGTCCCTACTTTAAATACTCCTCCACTGACCACCAAGCTGCCTGCCCGTGTATCCATGTAACCGATGTAAAACAGCCATGAGCCTATTGTTTGTTATTTTAGGCCTTTGATAGCCTGTCTGCGGTCCCTACTTTAAATACTCCTCCACTGACCACCAAGCTGCCTGCCCGTGTATCCATGTAACCGATGTAAAACTGCCATGAGCCTATTGTTTGTTATTTTAGGCCTTTGATGGCCTGTCTGCGGTCCCTACTTTAAATACTCCTCCACTGACCACCAAGCTGCCTGTGTATCCATGTAACCGATGTAAAGCTGCCATGAGCCTATTGTTTGTTATTTTAGGCCTTTGATAGCCTGTCTGCGGTCCCTACTTTAAATACTCCTCCACTGACCACCAAGCTGCCTGCCCGTGTATCCATGTAACCGATGTAAAACTGCAGTATTTTGCTTATAAAAAAGAAAATACTGGAGAGATATCAAATGCAGACATTTTAACATTAAAAACAAAAACACATACAACAAAAAACTGGTACAGTACAAAAATTGTCCACCAGCTACAAAAACTTTCTCCTGCAAGTAGTTAACTGAAAGGTTTTTTTCCATTGAAAACACAGATATGGCATCCACCGAGTGTTGTCCTGTCGCGTCTTCTTTATATTATTGCCAAGAAGCTGCAACTGAATAAAGCTGTGCTTCAACCTTCTGTTCCAAATTACGAATTTTAAAAATGAAATTGGCTGTTCCGGCCTACTAAAGGTGTCTGCCCCTGCCTGGTGTTGTCCTCAACTGAATAAAGCTGAGTTTCAACCTTCAGTTCCAAATTACCATTTTTAAAAATGCAATTGGCTGTTCCGGCCTACTAAAGGTGACTGTCTGCCCCTGCCTGGTGTTGTCCTCAACTGAATAAAGCTGAGCTTCAACCTTCAGTTCCAAATTACCATTTTTAAAAATGCAATTGGCTGTTCCGGCCTACTAAAGGTGAATGTCTGCCCCTGCCTGGTGTTGTCCTCAACTGAATAAAGCTGAGCTTCAACCTTCAGTTCCAAATTACCATTTTTAAAAATGCAATTGGCTGTTCCGGCCTACTAAAGGTGACTGTCTGCCCCTGCCTGGTGTTGTCCTCAACTGAATAAAGCTGAGCTTCAACCTTCAGTTCCAAATTACCATTTTTAAAAATGCAATTGGCTGTTCCGGCCTACTAAAGGTGTCTGTCTGCCCCTGCCTGGTGTTGTCCTCAACTGAACAAAGCTGTGCTTCAACCTTCTGTTCCAAATTACCATTTTTAAAAATGCCATTGGCTGTTCCGGCCTACTAAAGGTGTCTGTCTGCCCCTGCCTGGTGTTGTCCTCAACTGAATAAAGCTGAGCTTCAACCTTCAGTTCCAAATTACCATTTTTAAAAATGCAATTGGCTGTTCCGGCCTACTAAAGGTGAATGTCTGCCCCTGCCTGGTGTTGTCCTCAACTGAATAAAGCTGAGCTTCAACCTTCAGTTCCAAATTACCATTTTTAAAAATGCAATTGGCTATTCCGGCCTACTAAAGGTGTCTGTCTGCCCCTGCCTGGTGTTGTCCTCAACTGAATAAAGCTGAGCTTCAACCTTCAGTTCCAAACATACAACCAAAAACTGGTACAATACAAAAAGTGGCCTCCAGCTACAAAAACTTTCTCCTACAAGTAGTTAAATGACAGTTTTTTTTCCAGTGAAAACACAGATATGGCATCCAACGAGTGTTGTCCTGTCTCGTCTTCTTTATATTATTGCCAAGAAGCTGCAACTGAATAAAGCTGAGCTTCAACCTTCAGTTCCAAATTACCATTTTTAAAAATGCAATTGGCTGTTCCGGCCTACTAAAGGTGTCTGTCTGCCCCTGCCTGGTGTTGTCCTCAACTGAATAAAGCTGAGCTTCAACCTTCAGTTCCAAATTACCATTTTTAAAAATGCAATTGGCTGGTCCGGCCTACTAAAGGTGAATGTCTGCATGTCTGCCCCTGCCTGGTGTTGTCCTCAACTGAATAAAGCTGAGCTTCAACCTTCAGTTCCAAATTACCATTTTTAAAAATGCAATTGGCTGTTCCGGCCTACTAAAGGGGTCTGCCCCTGCCTGGTGTTGTCCTCAACTGAATAAAGCTGAGCTTCTACCTTCTGCCTCTTACTAACTGCTGTTTTTTAAAAAAATTGGCTGTTCCGGCCTACTAAAGGTGTCTGTCTGCCCCTGCCTGGTGTTGTCCTCAACTGAACAAAGCTGAGCTTCCACATTCTGGCTTTCGCCCTATACTATCAGATATTAAACTGCATTTGGCCTACTAGTGTGGTTAGGCCCTTGAAACAGTGTCTGCTGCTCTTGGGTTTGCTACTCCACTGAACAAAGCAATGCCGCCTGTTTAGTCCTGTTACCAATTTTGAACTGCATTTAGCCTACTTTATTCTTTGGCCCTATATCTGTTTCCTCCTCATCCTGCCCATTGCCCAGCCACTGCTAGATGAGTCTGCTGGTACATTGACCTAGACCACTACATTCCCCTTATACTTTACACAGCCAGAATCTGACCCTGCTGAAAGTAAGGTTCCCCTTCCCGCATGTTATACCACCTTACACAGGGACAGAGAGGAAGGTGCAGATGAAAGTGCAGGTTCCTTCATCAGGTGGGGGGGCATACTCGTTGGCGACGTCACTGGCACAGGGCCCCTCAGAGTACGCAAAAGTGTCGCTGCTGGTGGGAGGCGCCCCCGCCATGCAAACACACCGCTGTACTTTGAGGGGCCCTGTGCCAGTGCCAATGCGAACGAGTGGGCCCCCCCTGCTTGCTCAGGATCACAGCACTTGCAACGTTGAAATACTTACCTTTCCCTGCAACACCGCCGTGACGTAGTCCGCATTTCCTGGGCCCACGAAAAACTTGAGCCAGCCCTACTCCCCCCACAACTTTTGCCAAATGACCCCCAATTCCCTATGCCCAACTATTATTATAAAGTTAATTAAGATTGACAAGCTTCAGAAACAAGAATGGATGTTTTTGGCATTAAAATGGGCACTGTAGGTGTTTTCCTGGCCTCCACTCACTGCCGACTATGCTTCCCCATTGACTTGCATTGGGTTTCGTGTTTCGGTCGATCCCCGACTTTTAGCGATAATCGGCCGACTGCACTCGACTCGACTCTGGACAAAATCGGGTTTCACAAAACCCGACTCGATCTTAAAAAAATGAAAGTCGCTCAACTCTACTAATAAGCATTTGGTGATGCCTGTACTAATAATAAAAAATACAACTTTCACGTAAAAATCTGCAAGTCTTGAGTGTGCGGCTGTTTTTTCTATAGACACTGGATCATTATGTGGCAGATGAGGCGCTGAGGTATATTGATCACTATGAGGCACAAGTACATGGATCACTATGTGGTAGATTAGGCACTGAGGTGTACGGATCACTATGTGGCAGATGAGGGTTATGGTCAGGGTCAGGGTCAGGGTTAGGGTTCGGGTCACTATTAGTGTTGAGCGATACCGTCCGATACTTGAAAGTATCGGTATCGGAAAGTATCGGCCGATACCGGCAAAGTATCGGATCCAATCCGATACCGATACCCGATACCAATACAAGTCAATGGGACTCAGGTATCGGACGGTATTCCTGATGGTTCCCAGGGTCTGAAGGAGAGGAAACTCTCCTTCAGGCCCTGGGAACCATATAAATGTGTAAAAGAAAGAATTAAAATAAAAAATATCGCTATACTCACCTGTCCGACGCAGCCGGGACTTCAGCGAGGGAACCGGCAGCGTTGTTTGTTTAAAATTCGCGCTATTACTTGGTTACGTGAATTCCCGGCTTGTGATTGGTCAGGTCGGCCATGTTGCCGGGACGCGGACCAATCACAGCAAGCCGTGACGAAATTACGTCACGGCTTGCTGTGATTGGTCCGCGTCCCGGCAATATGGCCGCCCTGACCAATCACAAGCCGTGACGTCACGGGAGGCTGGACACGCGCTCATTTTAAAATGGGCGCGTGTCCAGCCTCCCGTGACGTCACGGCTTGTGATTGGTTGCGCCGCGGTCAACCAATCACAAGCCGGGAGGCTGGACGCGCTCATTTTAAAATGGGCGCGTGTCCAGCCTCCCGTGACGTCACGGCTTGTGATTGGTTGCGCCGCGGTCAACCAATCACAAGCCGGGAGGCTGGACGCGCTCATTTTAAAATGGGCGCGTGTCCAGCCTCCCGTGACGTCACGGCTTGTGATTGGTCAGGGCGGCCATATTGCCGGGACGCGGACCAATCACAGCAAGCCGTGACGTAATTTTGTCACGGCTTGCTGTGATTGGTCCGCGTCCCGGCAACATGGCCGACCTGACCAATCACAAGCCGGGAATTCACGTAACCAAGTAATAGCGCGAATTTTAAACAAACAACGCTGCCGATTCCCTCGCTGAAGTCCCGGCTGCGTCGGAGAGGTGAGTATAGCGATATTTTTTATTTTAATTCTCTCTTTTACACATTTTAACATTAGTGTTGTTGCGATACCCGATACCCGATACCACAAGAGTATCGGAATCCCGGTATCGGAATTCCGATACAGCAAGTATCGGCCGATACCCGATACTTGCAGCATCGGAATGCTCAACACTAGTCACTATGTGTCAGATGAGGCACTGAGGTGTATGGATCATTATGTGGCAGATGAGGCACTGAGGTGTATGGATCACTATGTGGCAGCTGAGGCACTGAGGTGTACGGATCATTATGTGGCAGATGAGGCACTGAGGTGTATGGATCATTATGTGGCAGATGAGGCACTGAGGTGCATGGATCACTATGTGGCAGTTGAGGCACTGAGGTGTACGGATCATTATGTGGCAGATGAGGCACTGACGTGTATGGATCATTATGTGGCAGATGAGGAACTGAGGTGTATGGATCACTATGTGGCAGATGAGGGTTAGGGTTAGGGTTAGGGGTTAGGGGTTAGCGTTAGGGTTAGGGTAGGGGTTAGGGGTTAGGGTTAGGGGTTAGGGTTAGGTTTAGGGTCACTATGTGTCAGATGAGGCACTGAGGTGTACGGATCACTACGTGGCAGATGAGGCACTGAGGTGTATGGATCACTATGTGGCAGATGAGGCACTGAGGTGTACGGATCATTATGTGGCAGATGAGGCACTGACGTGTATGGATCATTATGTGGCAGATGAGGCACTGAGGTGTATGGATCACTATGTGGCAGATGAGGGTTAGGGTTAAGGTTAGGTTTCGGGTTAGGGGTTAGGTGTATGGATCACTATGTGGCAGATGAGGCACTGAGGTGTATGGATCACTATGTGGCAGATGAGACACTGAGGAGTATGGATCACTATGTGGCAGATGAGGCACTGAGGTGTATGGATCACTATGTGGCAGATGAGGCACTGAGGTGTATGGATCACTATGTGGCAGAGGAGGCACTGAGGTGTATGGATCACTGTGGCAGATGAGGCACTGAGGTGTATGGATCATTATGTGGCAGATGAGGCACTGAGGTGTATGGATCATTATGTGGCAGATGAGGCACTGAGGTGTATGGATCACTATGTGGCAGATGAGGGTTAGGGTTAGGGTTAGGGGTTAGGGGTTAGGGTAAGGGTTAGGGTTAGGGTTAGGGTTAGGGTTAAGGTCACTGTGTCAGATGAGGCACTGAGGTGTACGGATCACTATGTGGCAGATGAGGCACTGAGGTGTATGGATCACTATGTGGCAGATGAGGCACTGAGGTGTACGGATCATTATGTGGCAGATGAGGCACTGAGGTGTATGGATCATTATGTGGCAGATGAGGCACTGAGGTGTATGGATCACTATGTGGCAGATGAGGGTTAGGGTTACGGTTAGGGTTAGGGTTAGGGTTAGGGGTTAGGGTTAGGGTTAGGGGTAGGGTATAGGGTTAGGTGTATGGATCACTATGTGGCAGATGAGGCACTGAGGTGTATGGATCACTATGTGGCAGATGAGACACTGAGGTGTATGGATCACTATGTGGCAGACGAGGCACTGAGGTGTATGGATCACTATGTGGCAGATGAGGCACTGAGGTGTACGGATCATTATGTGGCAGATGAGGCACTGAGGTGTATGGATCATTATGTGGCAGATGAGGCACTGAGGTGTATGGATCACTATGTGGCAGATGAGGGTTAGGGTTACGGTTAGGGTTAGGGTTAGGGTTAGGGGTTAGGGTTAGGGTTAGGGGTAGGGTATAGGGTTAGGTGTATGGATCACTATGTGGCAGATGAGGCACTGAGGTGTATGGATCACTATGTGGCAGATGAGACACTGAGGTGTATGGATCACTATGTGGCAGATGAGACACTGAGGTGTATGGATCACTATGTGGCAGATGAGGCACTGAGGTGTATGGATCACTATGTGGCAGATGAGGGTTAGGGTTAGGGTTAGGGGTTAGGGGTTAGGGTAAGGGTTAGGGTTAGGGTTAGGGTTAAGGTCACTGTGTCAGATGAGGCACTGAGGTGTACGGATCACTATGTGGCAGATGAGGCACTGAGGTGTATGGATCACTATGTGGCAGATGAGGCACTGAGGTGTACGGATCATTATGTGGCAGATGAGGCACTGAGGTGTATGGATCATTATGTGGCAGATGAGGCACTGAGGTGTATGGATCACTATGTGGCAGATGAGGGTTAGGGTTACGGTTAGGGTTAGGGTTAGGGTTAGGGGTTAGGGTTAGGGTTAGGGGTAGGGTATAGGGTTAGGTGTATGGATCACTATGTGGCAGATGAGGCACTGAGGTGTATGGATCACTATGTGGCAGATGAGACACTGAGGTGTATGGATCACTATGTGGCAGATGAGGCACTGAGGTGTATGGATCACTATGTGGCAGATGAGGCACTGAGGTGTATGGATCACTATGTGGCAGATGAGGCACTGAGGTGTATGGATCACTGTGGCAGATGAGGCACTGAGGTGTACGGATCACTACGTGGCAGATGAGGCACTGAGGTGTATGGATCACTATGTGGCAGATAAGGGTTAGGGTTAGGGTGAGGGGTTAGGGTTAGGGTCACTATGTGTCAGATGAGGCACTGAGGTGTACGGATCACTATGTGGCAGATGAATCAATGAGGTATGTGGATCACTATGTGGCAGATGAGGCACTGAGGTGTACGGATCATTATGTGGCGGATGAGGCACTGAGGTGTATGGATCATTATGTGGCAGATGAGGCACTGAGGTGTATGGATCACTATGTGGCAGATGAGGGTTAGGGTTACGGTTAGGGTTAGGGTTAGGGGTTAGGCTTAGGGTTAGGGTTAGGGTATAGGGTTAGGTGTATGGATCACTATGTGGCAGATGAGGCACTGAGGTGTATGGATCACTATGTGGCAGATGAGGCAATGAGGTGTACGGATCATTATGTGGCAGATGAGGCACTGAGGTGTATGGATCATTATGTGGCAGATGAGGCACTGAGGTGTATGGATCACTATGTGGCAGCTGAGGCACTGAGGTGTACGGATCATTATGTGGCAGATGAGGCACTGAGGTGTATGGATCATTATGTGGCAGATGAGGCACTGAGGTGTATGGATCACTATGTGGCAGATGAGGCACTGAGGTGTATGGATCATTATGTGGCAGATGAGGCACTGAGGTGTATGGATCACTATGTGGCAGATGAGGCACTGAGGTGTACAGATCATTATGTGGCAGATGAGGCACTGAGGTGTATGGATCATTATGTGGCAGATGAGGCACTGAGGTGTATGGATCACTATGTGGCAGATGAGGGTTAGGGTTACGGTTATGGTTAGGGTTAGGGTTAGGGGTTAGGGTTAGGGATAGGGTTAGGGGTTAGGGTTAGGGTTAGGGTAGGGGTTAGGGGTTAGGGTTAGGGGTTAGGGTTAGGGTCACTATGTGTCAGATGAGGCACTGAGGTGTACGGATCACTATGTGGCAGATGAGGCACTGAGGTGTATGGATCACTATGTGGCAGATGAGGCACTGAGGTGTACAGATCATTATGTGGCAGATGAGGCACTGAGGTGTATGGATCATTATGTGGCAGATGAGGCACTGAGGTGTATGGATCACTATGTGGCAGATGAGGGTTAGGGTTACGGTTAGGGTTAGGGTTAGGGTTAGGAGTTAGGGTTAGGGTTAGGGTATAGGGTTAGGTGTATGGATCACTATGTGGCAGATGAGGCACTGAGGTGTATGGATCACTATGTGGCAGATGAGGCACTGAGGTGTATGGATCACTATGTGGCAGATGAGGCACTGAGGTGTATGGATCACTATGTGGCAGATGAGGCACTGAGGTGTATGGATCACGATGTGGCAGATGAGGCACTGAGGTGTATGGATCACTGTGGCAGATGAGGCACTGCTGTGTACGGATCATTATGTGGCAGATGAGGCACTGAGGTGTATGGATCATTATGTGGCAGATGAGGCACTGAGGTGTATGGATCACTATGTGGCAGATGAGGGTTAGGGTTAGGGTTAGGGGTTAGGGTTAGGGTTAGGGTCATTATGTGTCAGATGAGGCACTGAGGTGTACGGATCACTATGTGGCAGATGAGGCACTGAGGTGTATGGATCACTATGTGGCAGATGAGGCACTGAGGTGTACGGATCATTATGTGGCAGATGAGGCACTGAGGTGTATGGATCATTATGTGGCAGATGAGGCACTGAGGTGTATGGATCACTATCTGGCAGATGAGGCACTGAGGTGCATGGATCATTATGTGGCAGATGAGGCACTGAGGTGTATGGATCACTATGTGGCAGATGAGGGTTAGGGTTAGGGTTAGGGATAGGGTTAGGGGTTAGGGTTAGGGTTAGGGTAGGGGTTAGGGGTTAGGGTTAGGGGTTAGGGTTAGGGTCACTATGTGTCAGATGAGGCACTGAGGTGTACGGATCACTATGTGGCAGATGAGGCACTGAGGTGTATGGATCACTATGTGGCAGATGAGGCACTCAGGTGTATGGATCATTATGTGGCAGATGAGGCACTGAGGTGTATGGATCACTATGTGGCAGATGAGGGTTAGGGTTACGGTTAGGGTTAGGGTTAGGGTTAGGAGTTAGGGTTAGGGTTAGGGTATAGGGTTAGGTGTATGGATCACTATGTGGCAGATGAGGCACTGAGGTGTATGGATCACTATGTGGCAGATGAGGCACTGAGGTGTATGGATCACTATGTGGCAGATGAGGCACTGAGGTGTATGGATCACTATGTGGCAGATGAGGCACTGAGGTGTATGGATCACGATGTGGCAGATGAGGCACTGAGGTGTATGGATCACTGTGGCAGATGAGGCACTGCTGTGTACGGATCATTATGTGGCAGATGAGGCACTGAGGTGTATGGATCATTATGTGGCAGATGAGGCACTGAGGTGTATGGATCACTATGTGGCAGATGAGGGTTAGGGTTAGGGTTAGGGGTTAGGGTTAGGGTTAGGGTCATTATGTGTCAGATGAGGCACTGAGGTGTACGGATCACTATGTGGCAGATGAGGCACTGAGGTGTATGGATCACTATGTGGCAGATGAGGCACTGAGGTGTACGGATCATTATGTGGCAGATGAGGCACTGAGGTGTATGGATCATTATGTGGCAGATGAGGCACTGAGGTGTATGGATCACTATCTGGCAGATGAGGCACTGAGGTGCATGGATCATTATGTGGCAGATGAGGCACTGAGGTGTATGGATCACTATGTGGCAGATGAGGGTTAGGGTTAGGGTTAGGGATAGGGTTAGGGGTTAGGGTTAGGGTTAGGGTAGGGGTTAGGGGTTAGGGTTAGGGGTTAGGGTTAGGGTCACTATGTGTCAGATGAGGCACTGAGGTGTACGGATCACTATGTGGCAGATGAGGCACTGAGGTGTATGGATCACTATGTGGCAGATGAGGCACTCAGGTGTATGGATCATTATGTGGCAGATGAGGCACTGAGGTGTATGGATCACTATGTGGCAGATGAGGGTTAGGGTTACGGTTAGGTTTCGGGTTAGGGGTTAGGTGTATGGATCACTATGTGGCAGATGAGGCACTGAGGTGTATGGATCACTATGTGGCAGATGAGACACTGAGGAGTATGGATCACTATGTGGTAGACGAGGCACTGAGGTGTATGGATCACTATGTGGCAGATGAGGCACTGAGGTGTATGGATCACTATGTGGCAGAGGAGGCACTGAGGTGTATGGATCACTGTGGCAGATGAGGCACTGAGGTGTACGGATCATTATGTGGCAGATGAGGCACTGAGGTGTATGGATCATTATGTGGCAGAAGAGGCACTGAGGTGTATGGATCACTATGTGGCAGATGAGGGTTAGGGTTAGGGTTAGGGGTTAGGGGTTAGGGTAAGGGTTAGGGGTTAGGGTTAGGGTAGGGTATAGGGTTAGGTGTATGGATCACTATGTGGCAGATGAGGCACTGAGGTGTATGGATCACTATGTGGCAAATGAGACACTGAGGTGTATGGATCACTATGTGGCAGATGAGGCACTGAGGTGTATGGATCACTATGTGGCAGATGAGGCACTGAGGTGTATGGATCACTATGTGGCAGATGAGGCACTGAGGTGTATGGATCACTGTGGCAGATGAGGCACTGAGGTGTACGGATCACTACATGGCAGATGAGGCACTGAGGTGTATGGATCACTATGTGGCAGATAAGGGTTAGGGTTAGGGTGAGGGGTTAGGGTTAGGGTTAGGGTCACTATGTGTCAGATGAGGAACTGAGGTGTACGGATCACTATGTGGCAGATGAAGCAATGAGGTATGTGGATCACTATGTGGCAGATGAGGCACTGAGGTGTATGGATCATTATGTGGCAGATGAGGCACTGAGGTGTATGGATCATTATGTGGCAGATGAGGCACTGAGGTGTATGGATCACTATGTGGCAGATGAGGGTTCGGGTTATGGTTAGGGTTAGGGTTAGGGGTTAGGCTTAGGGTTAGGGTTAGGGTATAGGGTTAGGTGTATGGATCACTATGTGGCAGATGAGGCACTGAGGTGTATGGATCACTATGTGGCAGATGAGGCACTGAGGTGTACGGATCATTATGTGGCAGATGAGGCACTGAGGTGTATGGATCATTATGTGGCAGATGAGGCACTGAGGTGTATGGATCACTATGTGGCAGCTGAGGCACTGAGGTGTACGGATCATTATGTGGCAGATGAGGCACTGAGGTGTATGGATCATTATGTGGCAGATGAGGCACTGAGGTGTATGGATCACTATGTGGCAGATGAGGCACTGAGGTGTATGGATCATTATGTGGCAGATGAGGCACTGAGGTGTATGGATCACTATGTGGCAGATGAGGGTTAGGGTTGGGGTTAGGGATAGGGTTAGGGGTTAGGGTTAGGGTTAGGGTAGGGGTTAGGGGTTAGGGTTAGGGGTTAGGGTTAGGGTCACTATGTGTCAGATGAGGCACTGAGGTGTACGGATCACTATGTGGCAGATGAGGCACTGAGGTGTATGGATCACTATGTGGCAGATGAGGCACTGAGGTGTACGGATCATTATGTGGCAGATGAGGCACTGAGGTGTATGGATCATTATGTGGCAGATGAGGCACTGAGGTGTATGGATCACTATGTGGCAGATGAGGGTTAGGGTTACGGTTAGGGTTAGGGTTAGGGTTAGGGGTTAGGGTTAGGGTATAGGGTTAGGTGTATGGATCACTATGTGGCAGATGGGGCACTGAGGTGTATGGATCACTATGTGGCAGATGAGGCACTGAGGTGTATGGATCAATATGTGGCAGATGAGTCACTGAGGTGTATGGATCACTATGTGGCAGATGAGGCACTGAGGTGTATGGATCACTATGTGGCAGATGAGGCACTGAGGTGTATGGATCACTGTGGCAGATGAGGCACTGAGGTGTACAGATCATTATGTGGCAGATGAGGCACTGAGGTGTATGGATCATTATGTGGCAGATGAGGCACTGAGGTGTATGGATCACTATGTGGCAGATGAGGGTTAGGGTTAGGGTTAGGGGTTAGGGTTAGGGTCATTATGTGTCAGATGAGGCACTGAGGTGTACGGATCACTATGTGGCAGATGAGGCACTGAGGTGTATGGATCACTATGTGGCAGATGAGGCACTGAGGTGTACGCATCATTATGTGGCAGATGAGGCACTGAGGTGTATGGATCATTATGTGGCAGATGAGGCACTGAGGTGTATGGATCACTATGTGGCAGATGAGGGTTAGGGTTACGGTTAGGGTTAGGGTTAGGGGTTAGGCTTAGGGTTAGGGTATATGGTTAGGTGTATGGATCACTATGTGGCAGATGAGGCACTGAGGTGTATGGATCACTATGTGGCAGATGAGGCACTGAGGTGTACGGATCATTATGTGGCAGATGAGGCACTGAGGTGTATGGATCATTATGTGGCAGATGAGGCACTGAGGTGTATGGATCACTATGTGGCAGCTGAGGCACTGAGGTGTACGGATCATTATGTGGCAGATGAGGCACTGAGGTGTATGGATCATTATGTGGCAGATGAGGCACTGAGGTGTATGGATCACTATGTGGCAGATGAGGCACTGAGGTGTATGGATCACTGTGGCAGATGAGGCACTGAGGTGTACGGATCACTACGTGGCAGATGAGGCACTGAGGTGTATGGATCACTATGTGGCAGATAAGGGTTAGGGTTAGGGTGAGGGGTTAGGGTTAGGGTTAGGGTCACTATGTGTCAGATGAGGCACTGAGGTGTACGGATCACTATGTGGCAGATGAAGCAATGAGGTATGTGGATCACTATGTGGCAGATGAGGCACTGAGGTGTACGGATCATTATGTGGCAGATGAGGCACTGAGGTGTATGGATCATTATGTGGCAGATGAGGCACTAAGGTGTATGGATCACTATGTGGCAGATGAGGGTTAGGGTTACGGTTAGGGTTAGGGTTAGGGGTTAGGCTTAGGGTTAGGGTTAGGGTATAGGGTTAGGTGTATGGATCACTATGTGGCAGATGAGGCACTGAGGTGGATGGATCACTATGTGGCAGATGAGGCACTGAGGTGTACGGATCATTATGTGGCAGATGAGGCACTGAGGTGTATGGATCATTATGTGGCAGATGAGGCACTGAGGTGAATGGATCACTATGTGGCAGCTGAGGCACTGAGGTGTACGGATCATTATGTGGCAGATGAGGCACTGAGGTGTATGGATCATTATGTGGCAGATGAGGCACTGAGGTGTATGGATCACTATGTGGCAGATGAGGCACTGAGGTGTATGGATCATTATGTGGCAGATGAGGCACTGAGGTGTATGGATCACTATGTGGCAGATGAGGGTTAGGGTTAGGGTTAGGGATAGGGTTAGGGGTTAGGGTTAGGGTAGGGGTTAGGGTTAGGGTTAGGGTTAGGGTCACTATGTGTCAGATGAGGCACTGAGGTGTACGGATCACTATGTGGCAGATGAGGCACTGAGGTGTATGGATCACTATGTGGCAGATGAGGCACTGAGGTGTATGGATCATTATGTGGCAGATGAGGCACTGAGGTGTATGGATCACTATGTGGCAGATGAGGGTTAGGGTTAGGGTTAGGGGTTAGGGTTAGGGTTAGGGTCACTATGTGTCAGGTGAGGCACTGAGGTGTACGGATCACTATGTGACAGATGAGGCACTGAGGTGTATGGATCATTATGTGGCAGATGAGGCATTGAGGTGTATGGATCACTATGTGGCAGATGAGGCACTGAGGTGTACGGATCATTATGTGGCAGATGAGGCACTGAGGTGTATGGATCATTATGTGGCAGATGAGGCACTAAGGTGTATGGATCACTATGTGGCAGATGAGACACTGAGGAGTATGGATCACTATGTGGCAGATGAGGCACTGAGGTGTATGGATCACTATGTGGCAGATGAGGCACTGAGGTGTATGTATCACTATGTGGCAGATGAGGCACTGAGGTGTATGGATCATTAGGGTTGACTGCATCACCAATGAGACGGACTCAGTGCTACAGGACCCCTGCAGACTCTGCCCACTCCGGACTGCTTCTGCACCTTTTCTACCCTCCATTAGAAGTGTGGTTTTGACAAAGACCAGCCTTGGTCGAAATGTAATTGTAACTCAAAGTATCCGTCATTTTCTCTGAACACTTATAAGTAGGGTTGAGCGAAACGGGTTGATCATTTTCAAAAGTCGCCGACTTTTGGCTAAGTCGGCGTCTCATGAAACCCGATCCGACCCCTGTGCTTGTCGGCCATGCGGTACGCGACTTTCGCGCCAAAGTCGCGTTTCAATGGCGCGAAAAGCGCCATTTCTCAGCCAATGAAGGTGAACGCAGAGTGTGGGCAGCGTGATGACATAGATCCTGGTCCCCACCATCTTAGAGAAGGGCATTGCAGTGATTGGCTTGCTGTCTGCGGCGTCACAGGGGCTATAAAGGGGCGTTCCCGCCGACCGCCATCTTACTGCTGCTGATCTGAGCTTAGGGAGAGGTTGCTGCCGCTTCGTCAGAAGCAGGGAGAGCGTTAGGCAGGGTCCACTAACCACCAAACCGCTTGTGCTGTAGCGATTTCCACTGTCCAACACCACCTTCGGTGTGCAGGAACAGTGGAAGCTATTTTTTATTTTTTTTTCCTCAGCGCTGTAGCTCATTGGGCTGCCCTAGAAGGCTCCGTGATAGCTGTATTGCTGTGTGTACGCCACTGTGGAAACCAACTGCTTTTTTCAAAGCACATATCCTCTTGTTCCTTTCTGCACAGCTATCTTTTTTGTTTGTCCACACTTTTTATTTAATTTGTGCATCAGTCCACTCCTATTGCTGCCTGCCATACCTGGCTTAGATTACTGCAGGGAGATAGTAATTGTAGGACAGTCCCTGTTTTTTTTTTTTTTTTTTGTGGGAGATTAAGATTGGCATTTCTGCTACAGTGCCATCCCTGTGTGTGCCATCTCTCACTGAGTGGGCCATAGAAAGCCTATTTATTTTTTCCGTGATTTGTGTTCTAAATTCTACCTCAACACAAAAACACTACATCAATCAGTGGTAGAAAAATATTGGCCTCAGTCAGGGCTTGTGTGCCACTGCTGTGTGTGCTATCTCTCATTCAGTGGGCTATAGAAAGCCTATTTATTTATTTATTTATTTTCTTATTATTTGGTTTCTAAAGTCTCCTTGAAAAAAAAAAAAAAAAAAAAAAAACAGTGGGAGAGTAATATTGCCCTTTCAGCTTGTGTGCCAGTCTTGACTCCTGGGTGTGCCACCTCTCTCTCTCATTCAGTGGGCCATAGAAAGGCTATTTTTTTTTTTGGTTTTTTTTTAATATTATTTGGTTTCTAAAGTCTCCCTGAAAAAAAAAAAAATACATAAAAAAACAGTGGGAGAGTAATATTGCCCTTTCAGCTTGTGTGCCAGTCTTGACTCCTGGGTGTGCCACCTCTCTCTCATTCAGTGGGCCATAGAAAGCCTATTTATTTTTTTGGTTTTTTTAATATTATTTGGTTTCTAAAGTCTCCCTGAAAATAAAAAAAAAAAAATTAAAAAAACAGTGGGAGAGTAATATTGCCCTTTCAGCTTGTGTGCCAGTCTTGACTCCTGGGTGTGCCACCTCTCTCATTCAGTGGGCCATAGAAAGTCTATTTTTTTTTTTTTTTAAATATTATTGGGATTCTAAAGTCTCCCTTAAAAAACAAAAAATACATAAAAAAACAGTGGGAGAGTAATATTGCCCTTTCAGCTTGTGTGCCAGTCTTGACTCCTGGGTGTGCCACCTCTCTCATTCAGTGGGCCATAGAAAGCATTTTTTTTTTTTCCTTGATTTGTGTTCTAAAATCTACCTCAACACAAAAACACTACATCAATCAGTGGGAGAAAAATATTGGCCTCAGTCAGGGCTTGTGTGCCACTGCTGTGTGTGCTATCTCTCATTCAGTGGGCTATAGAAAGCCTATTTATTTATTTATTTTTTTTCTTATTATTTGGTTTCTAAAGTCTCCCTGAAAAAAAAAAAAAAAAAAAAAAAACAGTGGGAGAGTAATATTGCCCTTTCAGCTTGTGTGCCAGTCTTGACTCCTGGGTGTGCCACCTCTCTCTCATTCAGTGGGCCATAGAAAGCCTATTTATTTTTTTGGTTTTTTTAATATTATTTGGTTTCTAAAGTCTCCCTGAAAATAAATAAAAAAAAACTTAAAAAAACAGCGGGAGAGTAATATTGCCCTTTCAGCTTGTGTGCCAGTCTTGACTCCTGGGTGTGCCACCTCTCTCATTCAGTGGGCCATAGAAAGCCTATTTATTTATTTTTTTAAATATTATTGGGTTTCTTAAAGTCTCCCTTAAAAAACAAAAAATACATAAAAAAACAGTGGGAGAGTAATATTGCCCTTTCAGCTTGTGTGCCAGTCTTGACTCCTGGGTGTGCCACCTCTCTCATTCAGTGGGCCATAGAAAGCATTTTTTTTTTCCTTGATTTGTGTTCTAAAATCTACCTCAACACAAAAACACTACATCAATCAGTGGGAGAAAAATATTGGCCTCAGTCAGGGCTTGTGTGCCACTGCTGTGTGTGCTATCTCTCATTCAGTGGGCTATAGAAAGCCTATTTATTTATTTATTTTTTTTTCTTATTATTTGGTTTCTAAAGTCTCCCTGAAAAAAAAAAAAAAAAAAAAAAACAGTGGGAGAGTAATATTGCCCTTTCAGCTTGTGTGCCAGTCTTGACTCCTGGGTGTGCCACCTCTCTCTCATTCAGTGGGCCATAGAAAGCCTATTTATTTTTTTGGTTTTTTTAATATTATTTGGTTTCTAAAGTCTCCCTGAAAATAAAAATAAAAAAACTTAAAAAAACAGTGGGAGAGTAATATTGCCCTTTCAGCTTGTGTGCCAGTCTTGACTCCTGGGTGTGCCACCTCTCTCATTCAGTGGGCCATAGAAAGCCTATTTATTTTTTTTTTTAAATATTATTGGGTTTCTAAAGTCTCCCTTAAAAAACAAAAAATACATAAAAAAACAGTGGGAGAGTAATATTGCCCTTTCAGCTTGTGTGCCAGTCTTGACTCCTGGGTGTGCCACCTCTCTCATTCAGTGGGCCATAGAAAGCATTTTTTTTTTTCCTTGATTTGTGTTCTAAAATCTACCTCAACACAAAAACACTACATCAATCAGTGGGAGAAAAATATTGGCCTCAGTCAGGGCTTGTGTGCCACTGCCTATTTATTTATTTATTTTTTTTCTTATTATTTGGTTTCTAAAGTCTCCCTGAAAAAAAAAAAAAAAAAAAAAAAAACAGTGGGAGAGTAATATTGCCCTTTCAGCTTGTGTGCCAGTCTTGACTCCTGGGTGTGCCACCTCTCTCTCATTCAGTGGGCCATAGAAAGCCTATTTATTTTTTTGGTTTTTTTAATATTATTTGGTTTCTAAAGTCTCCCTGAAAATAAAAAAAAAAAAACTTAAAAAAACAGTGGGAGAGTAATATTGCCCTTTCAGCTTGTGTGCCAGTCTTGACTCCTGGGTGTGCCACCTCTCTCTCATTCAGTGGGCCATAGAAAGCCTATTTATTTTTTTGGTTTTTTTAATATTATTTGGTTTCTAAAGTCTCCCTGAAAAAAAAAAAAAAATAAATTAGGTGGGAGATTAATATTGACATTAGTGCTTGAGTGACAGTCCTGCATGTGTGTCATCTCTGTGATTTTGTGCCACAGAAAACAGAGTGTGTAACATTGTGCCTGATTTTCCTTGTGGTCTCACCAACCTGTTAAGGGATATTGAAATCATACTGAAGTTATAGCTCACCGTGTAAGTTGTTTGACAGCAACAAATAAAGTTACTTTGGTTAAGATTTTAAAACAATGAGGAAGTCTGGTGCAAGAGGTCGTCGTGGGCGTTCATTGTCAGCTGGTAATGATGGTAGTGGTAGTGGAGCATCAGGTGGTCGTGGGGATAAAAATATTCCACCTAAGTCTGGAGCTGTGGAGCCAGTTTCGTCGTCAGGCTACACAAGGCCTCGAACGCTCTCTTTTCTGGGAGTAGGAAAACCGCTTTTAAAGGCAGAGCAGCAACAGCAAGTTTTGGCTTACATTGCAGACTCAGCCTCTAGCTCTTTTGCCTCCTCTTCCGAAACTGGTAAATGTAAAAGCAGCGCGTCGCTTGTGGATGTTCACGGTCAGGGACAAGTCGCTTCCTTGTCCTCCTCAGCAAAAACTACAACAAGAGAGAAGGATGCAGCAGGCGACACAACGGGTCACTCCATGGAGCTCTTTACACATACCGTCCCTGGCTTAGAAAGTGAAACATTTAACAGGCCATGCCCATTACAAGTATATTCTGACATGGAGTGCACTGATGCACAGCCACAGCCAGAGTACTATGCTGCTCCTTTGACTCAGACCACCACATTGCCCTCTCAGGGTACAGATCCACAATCAGACCCTGATGAGACTATGTTGCCCCGCCACGAACGCTATACCACCGACCGACACAGTGACACAGACGAAGTTGCACACGAGCTCGAAGAGGAGGTAATAGATGACCCAGTTATTGACCCCGATTGGCAGCCATTGGGGGAACAGGGTGCAGGCGGCAGTAGTTCAGAAGCGGAGGTGGAGGAGGGGCCGCAGCAGGCATCAACATCGCAACAGGTTCCATCTGCCGGGCCCGTATCTGGCCCAAAACGCGTGTCAAAGCCAAAACCTGTTGGAGGACAGCGTGGCCATCCGGTTAAAGCTCAGTCTGCAATCCCTGAAAAGGGATCCGAGTCTAGGAAGAGTGCAGTCTGGCATTTTTTTAAACAACATCCAACTGATCAGCGCAAAGTCATCTGTCAAAAATGTTCAACTAGCTTAAGCAGAGGTCAGAATCTGAAAAGTCTAAATACTAGTTGCATGCATAGACACTTAACCACCATGCATTTTCAAGCCTGGACTAACTACCAAACGTCCCTTAAGGTTGTAGCACCCTCGGCCAATGAAGTTAGTCAGCAACGCAACATCCCTTCCGTCACTGTAAGGCCACCATTTTCCGCACCACCGGCAGTATCTGTGCAGGTTTCTTTGCCAGCCAAAAGCAGTCAGGGTCAGGGAACCACCAGTTTTGTAGGAGGAAATATTGCATCTAGGGCACCGGCGGAAACAATACCGTCTCCAACCGTCTCTCAGTCTGCCATGTACACCGGCACACCCGAAAGTTCCACGATCTCCAGCTCTCCAGTCCAGCTCACCCTACATGAGACTCTGGTTAGAAAAAGGAAGTACTTATCCTCGCATCCGCGTACACAGGGTTTTAACGCCCACATAGCTAGACTAATCTCGTTAGAGATGATGCCCTACCGGTTAGTTGAAAGCGAAGCTTTCAAAGCCCTGATGGAGTACGCTGAACCACGATACGAGCTACCCAGTCGACACTTTTTTTCCAGAAAAGCCATCCCAGCCCTGCACCAGCATGTTAAACAGCGCATCGTCCATGCACTCAGGCAATCTGTGAGTACAAAGGTGCACCTGACTACAGATGCATGGACCAGTAGGCATGGCCAGGGACGTTATGTGTCCATCACGGCACACTGGGTGAATGTGGTGGATGCAGGGTCCACAGGCGACATCAATTTAGGGACAGTTGTGCCTAGCCCACGGTCTAGGAAACAGTTGGCTGTAGGCGTTCGCACCCCCTCCTCCTCCTCCTCCTCGTCCTCCTGCAGAAGCTACAGCTCTTCCACAGAACGCAGTCTGCCAACCACTCCATCGGCAGATGACACTGTTGCACACCAGTTGTCCCATTATGGGCCAGCTACTGCCAAGCGTCAGCAGGCTGTATTGGCTATGAAGTGTTTGGGCGACAACAGACACACCGCGGAAGTTCTATCCGAGTTCTTGCAACAAGAAACGCAGTCGTGGCTGGGCACAGTAGATCTTGAGGCAGGCAAGGTAGTGAGTGATAACGGAAGGAATTTCATGGCTGCCATCTCCCTTTCCCAACTGAAACACATTCCTTGCCTGGCTCACACCTTAAACCTGGTGGTGCAGTGCTTATTGAAAACTTATCCTGGGTTCTCCGACCTGCTCCTCAAAGTGCGTGCACTTTGCTCACATATCCGACGTTCGCCTGTACACGCCAGCCGTATGCAGACCTATCAGCGGTCTTTGAACCTTCCCCAGCATCGCCTAATCATAGACGTTGCAACAAGGTGGAACTCAACACTGCACATGCTTCAGAGACTGTGCGAACAGAGGCGTGCTGTTATTTATTTGTGGGAGGATACACGGGCAGGCAGTAGGATGGCAGACATGGAGTTGTCAGGTGTGCAGTGGTCTAAGATACAAGACATGTGTCAAGTCCTTCAGTGTTTTGAGGAATGCACACGGCTGGTTAGTGCAGACAACGCCGTAATAAGCATGAGCATCCCCCTAATGCGTCTGCTGATGCAAAGTTTGACGCACATAAAGGAGCAGGCGTCTGCACCAGAGGAAGAGGAAAGCCTTGATGACAGTCAGCCATTGTCTGGTCAGGGCAGTGTACAGGACGAGGTAGCGGGCGAAGAGGAGGTGGAGGACGAGGAGGATGATGGGGATGAGTATATTTTTAATGCCGAACCTTTCCCGGGGGCACAGGAAATTGGTTGCGTGTCACGGCCGGGTTCTGGTTTTTTGAGGGACACAAGTGACGTAGATTTGCCTGCAACTGCCCCTCAACCAATCACAACCGGAGATTTGACAACTGGAACTTTGGCCCACATGGCGGATTATGCCTTACGTATCCTAAAAAGGGACACACGCACAGGGGCGGGCTGGGCCAGGTGGCACAGGGGCAAGCGCCCCCCGGGCCTGTCTCCTCAGCAGCAGATGCGGGCCGCCGGGCTTTCTGCTGCCTAGAAGATGGCTTTTGGCACTGTTGTACTTTATCCTGTAAGTGGTGGCCGGCCATCCCTGAATTGTAGACACACCCACTCTGCACACTGTGTGGCCGTGCACTGTCTTCTGATCTCACCTCAGCAGCGCGCTGGCCGGGTTGCTTCCTCGTGGAGGACTGGAGAGCAGTTTGAGAGAAGAGGTCTGCAGGGGTCAGGAGATCAAGGACCCGGCCGGATCCTGCTTCTTGTGTCTGCAGTCGCTCTGAGGCACAGTGAGTGTGATGATTTATTGCACCCATTTGACCTTTCATGCAGCTCAGGTCACTATCAGTGGAGTTTTCGGCTCCTGCATCACCCGTTCAAGCTGATGCAATAACTCCCAGTCAGGGTCAGACACAAGTATACAGTCATCCTGACTGCTCATGAGCCTGGCTCCAGGACACCATATATCATATATAATTCCATCCATTATAATGTGAGGTCCAGGTATAATCCGTGCATGTAACACTGCAGGCATGTGCACATAGTATAGTACATCAGTGCACAGATTAGTGTATGACTGGGATGTAATATTGTAATACAGACACCAGACGTCTCATGACTGTAGTCACAGTATATCATACACTAGACTTGGGCAAAGTGCAGTCCTTAGGCTATATGCACACGTTCGGAATTGCCACAGAACTTTCTGTGGCAATTCCGCAACTCCCTGCAGCGAGAAATAAGCATGCGGAATTCGCATGCATTTTCCCGCTAAACACTAGCATTTTGCAAGCGTAATTAGCTTGCAGAATGCTAACATTTTCCAAGCGATCTGTAGCATTGCCTGGAAAACTGATTGACAGGTTGGTCCACAAACATAGTGTTTGACAAGTGTGACCATCTTTTTACTATAGATGCAGCCTATGCAGCATCAATAGTAAAAAGATATAATGTTAAAATAAAAAATTGTTCTATTCTCACCTTCCGGCAGCCGCTGCAGCCTTCTTGCTCCTTGCGATGCTCCCGGCAGCTCCTGTTCCCAGCGATGCCTCGCGGCAATGACCCCAGATGACGTAGCATCACACAGGACCGCTACGTCATCACAGGTCATTGTGCAAGGCATCACTGGGAACGGGAGCTGCCGGGAGCATCGCTAAGGCCTGGGCTGGATCCGGGGGCCAGCAGAAGGTGAGTATATAACTATTTTTTATTCCCATGGCCTGGAGGAGAGTCCCCTCTCCTCCACCCCGGGTACCATCCGCACATGATTCGCTTACTTTGTGTATGGTGGGCATAGCCCCATGCGGGAAGTAAGCAGATCAATGCACTCGTATGTGTATGGAATCGCTGTGATTCCTCACAAAGAATGAGCATGCTGCATATTTTTCCGGAATGCGATTCCGCCGCAGAAAAATATGCAGCATTAGCACAGCATTGCGGAATCCCATTGAATTCAATGGGTTGTGTTGTGTATGTGTTTATGCCGTGAAAAAAACTTGGCAAAAACGCATACAATCCGCAACGTATGCCCAGCCCAAGGCCGGGTTCATATTTGCAAGCTCGCGCTTCACCCCCCGGTGCTGCTGGCGCAACTGGGGACCGGAGTGTGCGACTGCATAGAAATACATACACCCGCACGCTCCGGTCCTGAGTGCCGGGTATTGATGCAAGAGACTCGCGCAAATTTCTCGCATCACACTCGCAAATGTGACCCCGGCCTTAGGCCTGAAACTGTGGTCCACGGGCTGCACTATGCCCTCCCAGGCCTGCATCCCTCAGGATGCAGACAGCGGTGAATACATTGGTGGAGCATGCAATAGAAATACTTGGCACTCAGGAAGTTGTAGTGAAAGAAAGCTAATTATATTTGGCAATCCTTATGATTCTTTTGGTCCTACATATGGGCTTTCATCAGAACTGACTGCATCTTGAGACAAGGATATTTAGACTGCATATATCAGCGCATTGTAATGCAACCCTGGTCACTAGCTAATGGCGCAATGCCACATGCTGCTGCACACGGTATAAACATTCTTATCGCAAGAGGCAGTCAGTTCTGATGAAAGCCCATATGTAGAACCAAAACATCAACAATAATAAGGATTGCCAAATGAAATTTGCTTTCTTTCACTGCAACTTCCTCAGTGCCAAGTTTTTCTATTGCATTATCTATGGGTTGAAACTCTACTTTGGCAGCTCATCTCACAGCAAGGAGTGCCGTATATCGTTTCTACAGAATACATTGGTGGAGCACAGAGCCGCCAACACCTTCTTCCACCAATCAATGTGTGCGACTGAGCGCGCAGACGTGATGATGTCACTTCAAAGTGTCTGCTGTGCAAAGACTCCAGGGGAACAGGAGCAAGATGAGTGTGTTTATTTATGTGTATAGGATGTACGCCTATATATAGGAGGCTATGTGAGGACCCATACTGAATATAGGAGACTATGTGAGGGCTCATATTGTATATAGGGACTCATACTGTACATAGAGAGGCTACCGTATGTGAGGGCTCATGCTGAATATAGGGGAACATGTGGGGAATCACAGTGTATATAAAGGGCTATGTGGCTGTTTGTACTGTACATAGAGAGGTTATGTGAAGGCTCATACTGTGTCTAGGAGGCTATGTCAGGACTCATACTGTATATAGGGGCTATATGGGGCTCATACTGTATAAAGAGGCTATGTGAGGGCTCATGCTGAATATAGGTGGGTCTTGTGGGGCTCACACTGCATATAAGAGGCTGTGTTACAAATCATACTGTAGATAGAGAGGTTATGTGGAGGCTCATATTGCATATGGGGGGCTGTGTGTGGACTCATACTGTATATAGGGAAGATGTCAGGATACTTAAAGAGATCCTGTCACCAGGTCTTTCCCATATAACTTATGACCACCACCTTTCAACCCCATGTGACAGTGTTATGGAATGCTGTATATGATGCCCTGTAAGGTAAAAAAAAAGGGTTTGATTATACTCACATACGGTGCGGTCCAGACCAATGGATGTCTCTGCTCTTGATCCAGTGCCTCTTCTCTTCTTGCGATGACGTTCTTCTTCCCTGCTTCGTTTGGATGACATGTCCTGCGTCATCCATTCAGTTCTCACCATCGCACTTCTGCACAGGCAGCAGGCACACGTCTATGTGCCTTATCAAGGGCAGAGCACAGTACTGCAATGCGCATGCGCCGATGCTCTTTGGCCTTTCCCGCACATGTGCAGAACAGCACTTTGCTCTTCCCTCAGCAGGGTAGATAGAAGAGCCCCTGCCGCCTGCACAGGAGCGTGATGGGGAACACTGGATGATGTAGGATGTGTCATCCACATGAAGCAGAGCCCCCACATGACCTTTAATATTATATGATATAATTATTAGATTTTAATATAAATTGTAATTAATATGTTAATAATAATATTGAGCAGAATTCATTTCAGTCTTTTGGTTTGGCCTCCATGACAGTTGTGGTGTCATGTGGCCCCTCTGAAAAATGATTCGCCCATACTGTGTACAGAGACATAAGATGGTTAGTACAGGATAATACGTGACTAATGTAATGTCTGATGTCTGTATATCGCATACCAGTCATATATTGTCCTGTACAGTATACTTTATGTAATTTACTGTGTGCATAAACATCTGATGTTCTATCCAGGATAAAGTGGGAATAGTATAATATATGATGTCTGTACTCAGAGTCATAGCACAATATATAAGTAACATATTATCCAGTACATACCATTTGTCGCCTGTAATCCTCCCATTAACAGTTTTTCCCCTAGTTTCCTTGTAGATGTTAGAGAAGTGTCAGTGTGTTAATATACTCACCTAGCGCCGTGTTCTCCAGTATCCATCACCGCTCTGCTTCTCCTCTGAGTGACGTCTACTCTTCACTCTTCAGACTCCGGCTCCCGCTATGCTTTATGTGACCTGGACATGTCTTTACAATGTAATCCTATGGATCCTCATTGTGAGCCTCATTCTCACGCTCCATAGACTTATATTGTAAAAGCCACTTATGTGTCATATAGAGCCCAGCGTGACCTGGAGAGATTGAATAGCCGTCAGGTGACTTAGAAGAGTGGAGCAACGCTAGACACAGGAGAAGACGGCAATATGTGAGTATACTACCACACTTACACGCTGCAATCAGTGAGTATCTTAACACACTGAAACAACACTAAACTAAAATTTACACAGGTTTGGAGAAAACAAGTTAATGGCGGCTTCTTAATGTGGACTGTTTTGTCTGTTTCACAATGGAGGTGAGTGTATATGAATCAATGCTATGAGGACAACATTTCCAAGCCTCATACTTTTTTTTCTAACACTGATTTCTGGGCTCTAGACAAATTTCTGCAGTCAGTCTGTGTGTGGCAGGTTATTGAATTGTGATAGAGTGCTGTGCACACACTGTCACGTGTTTGTGTTCCCAGCATAGTGATTGCAAGTATGAGTTTGCATAGTTATAGTCAGGTGTAGTGTTGAGCATTCCGATACCGCAAGTATCGGGTATCGGCCGATACTTGCGGTATCGGAATTCCGATACCGAGATCCGATATTTTTGTGATATCGGAAGTTCCCAGTGTATGGTTCCCAGGGTCTGGAGGAGAGGAAACTCTCCTTCAGGCCCTGTGATCCATATTCATGTGTAAAATAAAGAATAAAAATAAAAAATAGGGATATACTCAGCCTCTGACGCGCCCTGGTTGTAAACGCTGCAACCGGCAGCCTCCGTTCCTAAGAATGAATGAGTGAAGGACCTTCGATGACGTCGCAGCTTGTGATTGGTCGCGTGAGCGGTCACGTGACCGCTCACGTGACCAATCACAAGCCGCGACGTCATCGTAGGTCTTTCACTCCCTGCATTCTTATGAACGGAGGCAGACGCTTGGACCGGTGAGAGCCGGGGCCGCCGGAGGGGTGAGTATATCAATATTTTTTATTTTTATTCATTATTTTACACATGAATATGGATCCCAGGGCCTGAAGGAGAGTTTCCTCTCCTTCACACCCTGGGAACCATCCAGGATACCTTCCGATACTTGTGTCCCATTGATTTGTATTGGTATCGGGTATCGGCGATATCCGATACTTTCAAGTATCGGAAGGTATCGCTCAACACTAGTCACATGCCAACCAGGGCCGGTTTTAGACAAAGCAGGGCCCTGGGCAAAAGTTTAAAGTGGGTCCCCAAATTCTAACATATTGCACCATCGGATAGAAACATTTCAGCTGTATTTACTTGTGCTGAGTTCAGGCTGCTAAACGAGCGTGATCGACAATATTGAAGTCGTTTGACACTTGTTTCCCGGCCTCCTTAGGGTATGTGCACACGTGCACAATACAGGGCATCTTAGCTTCAGAGGCAGAGGGGGAGTGATGGGAGAGGTAGTGTCACCTGACGCACTCTCATCCATCACTGCTTTCAACTGTATCAGCCAATAAGTGGAATGCACGATGCAGGGGGGCGACACCGTGCCCCTCTTACTCGGGCCACTGGAGGTGCGGGGGCCCTAGGCAGCTAACTGGTCTGCATGCCCCTAACGCTGACCCTGGTGCAAACTAGTCTCAGACACCTCTCTGAGTAGCTGACTGATAGAAGTGGATGAGAATTTAGTCGCCATTTGACCACAAATATCCCATCATTTTTCCAGCTTTATCTTTTTATAGCCTTGTTACCTCTACTCCCTTTATGAATCAGCCACAGGTAAACACAGTAAGGATGGGCTGCCGGTAATGGGCCACTGCTGTGTACTTGCCCCCCAGGCCAAAATTTGCCAGCCAGCCCCTGCACACGCATTACGAAAATGATGAACGATGACGATTACTGGTTGGCCTGCCTCCTTGATCCACGCTATAAAGGCAAATTGCAAAATATTATGCCACATGAGAACTTGGAACTAATATTAGCAACCAAACAATCAACTCTTGTTGACCGTTTGCTTCAGGCATTCCCAGCACACAGCGCACGTGATCGTTCTCACACGAGCTCCAGGGGGCAGCAGACTAGGAGTGTTAGGGGTGCACACATCAGAAGTGGCGTTGGACAGAGGGGTTTTCTGACCAGGTTGTGGAGTGATTTTGCTATGACCGCAGACAGGACAGGTACTGCTGCATCAATTGAAAGTGACAGGAGACAACATTTGTCCAGTATGGTTACTAACTATTTTTCATCCCTTATCGATGTTCTCCCTCAACCGTCATTCCCATTTGATTACTGGGCCTCCAAATTAGACACCTGGCCAGAATTGGCAGAATATGCATTGCAGGAGCTTGCTTGCCCGGCAGCAAGTGTCCTATCAGAAAGAGTATTCAGTGCTGCAGGTTCAATATTAACCGAAAAAAGGACTCGTCTGGCTACCCAAAATGTTGACGATCTAACATTCATTAAAATGAACCACAACTGGATTTCGAAATCTTTTGCCCCACCTTGCCCGGCCGACACCTAGCTTTCCTATGAAAAGCTCTTGCCTGTGAATTACTTTTCTAATGTCTAATTTGCTGCAGCTGATTGTACAGCATACGACATGTTTACACCTCCCTAAATGGCAAAACTCCCCACACGGGGCCGTGGTATCGTGACTTGGCGCAAGCACCCGTGAGACTGCTGTTTGTCTGAAGAGGTGGGTGTGCTCGCTTTTGGTTGACGGCATTGCTACTGGGTCCCTCATAGTACAATGTAGTGTCTCTGGCGGTGGTGGTGCGCACCCAACGTCAGACACACCGTTGTAACATGAGGGGCCCTGGGGCGGTCCCGCCGGCCTCAAGAGAGTTCCCCCCTACCCCAGCTCAAAATGTGCTCTACCACGTGCAAAATTATGTCGCACAGCTCCACCAATCTTTAGTCTATTCGCTGACATCATTCAATGTCTGGCACTGACAATACAAATTTGTAGACATCTATGATGCAACTTAAAGTAGTCTGTGTCTGTGTCCTATATTGGCACCATTAAATAGTTACTGCCAAATTACTATGTCAGAAACTCAGTAGATGAGCCCACCCCTGTACCTAAGTATGCCACCTTTTTTTTTGTTTTGGTTGTTTTGCGAGACATTAACATCTATTTATATTTTGGGAGTACTGGGACAGACACTCCTTGCACTACTCCTCCACTCACCACCAAGCTGCCTGTGTATCCATGTAACCGCTGTAAAGCTGCCATGAGCCTATTGTTTGTTATTTTAGGCCTTTGATAGCCTGTCTGCGGTCCCTACTTTAAATACTCCTCCACTCACCACCAAGCTGCCTGCCCGTGTATCCATGTAACCGCTGTAAAACTGCCATGAGCCTATTGTTTGTTATTTTAGGCCTTTGATAGCCTGTCTGTGGTCCCTACTTTAAATACTCCTCCACTGACCACCAAGCTGCCTGCCCGTGTATCCATGTAACCGCTGTAAAACTGCCATGAGCCTATTGTTTGTTATTTTAGGCCTTTGATAGCCTGTCTGCGGTCCCTACTTTAAATACTCCTCCACTCACCACCAAGCTGCCTGTGTATCCATGTAACCGCTGTAAAGCTGCCATGAGCCTATTGTTTGTTATTTTAGGCCTTTGATAGCCTGTCTGCGGTCCCTACTTTAAATACTCCTCCACTCACCACCAAGCTGCCTGTGTATCCATGTAACCGCTGTAAAGCTGCCATGAGCCTATTGTTTGTTATTTTAGGCCTTTGATAGCCTGTCTGCGGTCCCTACTTTAAATACTCCTCCACTGACCACCAAGCTGCCCGTGTATCCATGTAACCGCTGTAAAACTGCCATGAGCCTATTGTTTGTTATTTTAGGCCTTTGATAGCCTGTCTGCGGTTCCTACTTTAAATACTCCTCCACTCACCACCAAGCTGCCCGTGTATCCATGTAACCGCTGTAAAACTGCCATGAGCCTATTGTTTGTTATTTTAGGCCTTTGATAGCCTGTCTGCGGTCCCTACTTTAAATACTCCTCCACTGACCACCAAGCTGCCTGTGTATCCATGTAACCGCTGTAAAGCTGCCATGAGCCTATTGTTTGTTATTTTAGGCCTTTGATAGCCTGTCTGCGGTCCCTACTTTAAATACTCCTCCACTGACCACCAAGCTGCCTGCCCGTGTATCCATGTAACCGCTGTAAAACTGCCATGAGCCTATTGTTTGTTATTTTAGGCCTTTGATAGCCTGTCTGCGGTCCCTACTTTAAATACTCCTCCACTGACCACCAAGCTGCCTGCCCGTGTATCCATGTAACCGCTGTAAAACTGCCATAAGCCTATTGTTTGTTATTTTAGGCCTTTGATAGCCTGTCTGCGGTCCCTACTTTAAATACTCCTCCACTGACCACCAAGCTGCCTGCCCGTGTATCCGTGTAACCGCTGTAAAGCTGCAATGAGCCTATTGTTTGTTATTTTAGGCCTTTGATAGCCTGTCTGCGGTCCCTACTTTAAATACTCCTCCACTGACCACCAAGCTGCCTGCCCGTGTATCCATGTAACCGCTGTAAAACTGCCATAAGCCTATTGTTTGTTATTTTAGGCCTTTGATAGCCTGTCTGCGGTCCCTACTTTAAATACTCCTCCACTGACCACCAAGCTGCCTGCCCGTGTATCCATGTAACCGCTGTAAAGCTGCCATGAGCCTATTGTTTGTTATTTTAGGCCTTTGATAGCCTGTCTGCGGTCCCTACTTTAAATACTCCTCCACTGACCACCAAGCTGCCTGCCCGTGTATCCATGTAACCGCTGTAAAACTGCCATGAGCCTATTGTTTGTTATTTTAGGCCTTTGATAGCCTGTCTGCGGTCCCTACTTTAAATACTCCTCCACTCACCACCAAGCTGCCTGTGTATCCATGTAACCGCTGTAAAGCTGCCATGAGCCTATTGTTTGTTATTTTAGGCCTTTGATAGCCTGTCTGCGGTCCCTACTTTAAATACTCCTCCACTCACCACCAAGCTGCCCGTGTATCCATGTAACCGCTGTAAAACTGCCATGAGCCTATTGTTTGTTATTTTAGGCCTTTGATAGCCTGTCTGCGGTCCCTACTTTAAATACTCCTCCACTCACCACCAAGCTGCCCGTGTATCCATGTAACCGCTGTAAAACTGCCATGAGCCTATTGTTTGTTATTTTAGGCCTTCGAAGCCTGTCTGCGGTCCCTCCTTCCACTAGGCCTCCACTGACCAGACCACTGCTGCCCGTGTACCCCTGGAACCAATTTTAAAGTGCCTACAGCCAGCCCATTTTATTGTGTTAGGCCTTCGAAGCCTGTCTGCGGTCCCTCCTTCCACTAGGCCTCCACTCACCTGACCACTGCTGCCCGTGTACCCCTGGAACCAATAATAAAGTGCCTACAGCCAGCCCATTTTATTATGTTAGGCCTTTGAAGCCTGTCTGCGGTCCCTCCTTCCACTAGGCCTCCACTGACCAGACCACTGCTGCCCGTGTACCCCTGGAACCAATAATAAAGTGCCTACCGCCAGCCCATTTTATTATGTTAGGCCTTCGAAGCCTGTCTAAGGTCCCTCCTTCCACTAGGCCTCCACTCACCTGACCACTGCTGCCCGTGTACCCCTGGAACCAATAATAAAGTGCCTAGAGCCTATTTTTTTTATTTAATTTAATATTAATAAAGCCAGGATGAACTACGATATACCACGCTATGAGCTACCCAGTTGACAATTCTTTTGCGAGAAAAGCCATCCCACCCCTCCACCTGCATGTTAAAGACCGCATTGTCCTTGCATTCTGTCAATTTGTCAGTCCAAAGGTATTCCTGACAACAGACACATGGACCTGTAGGCCTGGCCACGGAAGGTTACGTGTCCTTTGTGGCTAAATGGGTTAATGTATTGGATGCATGGTCCACACAGGGGACAGCCTGCAAAGTCTGTCTGCAGTCCCTAATTCAAGTTGTCCTCAACTGAATAAAGCTGAGCTTCTACCTTGTGGCTCTGATTAACTGCTGTTTTTAAAAAAATTGGCTGTTCCGTCCTTCTAAAGGTGTCTGCCCCTGCCTGGTGTTGTCCTCAACTGAATAAAGCTGAGCTTCAACCTTCAGTTCCAAACATACAACAGAAAACTGGTACAATACAAAAAGTGGCCTCCAGCTACAAAAACTTTCTCCTACAAGTAGTTAACTGACAGTTTTTTTTCCAGTGAAAACACAGATATGGCATCCAACGAGTGTTGTCCTGTCTCGTCTTCTTTATATTATTGCCAAGAAGCTGCAACTGAATAAAGCTGAGCTTCAACCTTCTGTTCCAAATTACCATTTTTAAAAAAGCAATTGGCTGTTCCGGCCTATTAAAGGTGTCTGTCTGCCCCTGCCTGGTGTTGTCCTCAACTGAATAAAGCTGAGCTTCTACCTTCTGCCTCTTACTAACTGCTGTTTTTTAAAAAAATTGGCTGTTCCGGCCTACTAAAGGTGTCTGTCTGCCCCTGCCTGGTGTTGTCCTCAACTGAATAAAGCTGAGCTTCTACCTTCTGCCTCTTACTAACTGCTGTTTTTTTAAAAAATTGGCTGTTCCGGCCTACTAAAGGTGTCTGTCTGCCCCTGCCTGGTGTTGTCCTCAACTGAATAAAGCTGAGCTTCAACCTTCTGTTCCAAATTACCATTTTTAAAAATGCAATTGGCTGTTCCGGCCTACTAAAGGTGTCTGTCTGCCCCTGCCTGGTGTTGTCCTCAACTGAATAAAGCTGAGCTTCAACCTTCTGTTCCAAATTACCATTTTTAAAAAAGCAATTGGCTGTTCCGGCCTACTAAAGGTGTCTGTCTGCCCCTGCCTGGTGTTGTCCTCAACTGAATAAAGCTGAGCTTCTACCTTCTGTTCCAAATTACCATTTTTAAAAATGCAATTGGCTGTTCCGGCCTACTAAAGGTGTCTGTCTGCCCCTGCCTGGTGTTGTCCTCAACTGAATAAAGCTGAGCTTCTACCTTCTGCCTCTTACTAACTGCTGTTTTTTTTAAAAATTGGCTGTTCCGGCCTACTAAAGGTGTCTGTCTGCCCCTGCCTGGTGTTGTCCTCAACTGAATAAAGCTGAGCTTCAACCTTCTGTTCCAAATTACCATTTTTAAAAAAGCAATTGGCTGTTCCGGCCTACTAAAGGTGTCTGTCTGCCCCTGCCTGGTGTTGTCCTCAACTGAATAAAGCTGAGCTTCTACCTTCTGTTCCAAATTACCATTTTTAAAAATGCAATTGGCTGTTCCGGCCTACTAAAGGTGTCTGTCTGCCCCTGCCTGGTGTTGTCCTCAACTGAACAAAGCTGAGCTTCCACATTCTGGCTTTCGCCCTATACTATCAGATATTAAACTGCATTTGGCCTACTAGTGTGGTTATGCCCTTGAAACAGTGTCTGCTGCTCTTGGGTTTGCTACTCCACTGAACAAAGCAATGCCGCCTGTTTAGTCCTGTTACCAATTTTGAACTGCATTTAGCCTACTTTATTCTTTGGCCCTATATCTGTTTCCTCCTCATCCTGCCCATTGCCCAGCCACTGCTAGATGAGTCTGCTGGTACATTGACCTAGACCACTACATTCCCCTTATACTCTACACAGCCAGAATCTGACCCTGCTGAAAGTAAGGTTCCCCTTCCCGCATGTTATACCACCTTACACAGGGACAGAGAGGAAGGTGCAGATGAAAGTGCAGGTTCCTTCATCAGGTGGGGGGGCATACTCGTTGGCGACGTCACTGGCACAGGGCCCCTCAGAGTACGCAAAAGTGTCGCTGCTGGTGGGAGGCGCCCCCGCCATGCAAACACACATCGCTGTACTTTGAGGGGCCCTGTGCCAGTGCCAATGCGAACGAGTGGGCCCCCCCTGCTTGCTCAGGATCACAGCACTTGCAACGTTGAAATACTTACCTTTCCCTGCAAAACCGCCGTGACGTAGTCCGCATTTCCTGGGCCCACGAAAAACTTGAGCCGGCCCTACTCCCCCCACAACTTTTGCCAAATGACCCCCAATTCCCTATGCCCAACTATTATTATAAAGTTAATTAAGATTGACAAGCTTCAGAAACAAGAATGGATGTTTTTGGCATTAAAATGGGCACTGTAGGTGTTTTCCTGGCCTCCACTCACTGCCGACTATGCTTCCCCATTGACTTGCATTGGGTTTCGTGTTTCGGTCGATCCCCGACTTTTAGCGATAATCGGCCGACTGCACTCGACTCGACTCTGGACAAAATCGGGTTTCACAAAACCCGACTCGATCTTAAAAAAATGAAAGTCGCTCAACTCTACTTATAAGCATTTGGTGATGCCTGTACTAATAATAAAAAATACAACTTTCACGTAAAAATCTGCAAGTCTTGAGTGTGCGGCTGTTTTTTCTATAGACACTGGATCATTATGTGGCAGATGAGGCGCTGAGGTATATTGATCACTATGAGGCACAAGTACATGGATCACTATGTGGTAGATTAGGCACTGAGGTGTACGGATCACTATGTGGCAGATGAGGGTTATGGTCAGGGTCAGGGTCAGGGTTAGGGTTCGGGTCACTATGTGTCAGATGAGGCACTGAGGTGTATGGATCATTATGTGGCAGATGAGGCACCGAGGTGTATGGATCACTATGTGGCAGCTGAGGCACTGAGGTGTACGGATCATTATGTGGCAGATGAGGCACTGAGGTGTATGGATCATTATGTGGCAGATGAGGCACTGAGGTGCATGGATCACTATGTGGCAGTTGAGGCACTGAGGTGTACGGATCATTATGTGGCAGATGAGGCACTGACGTGTATGGATCATTATGTGGCAGATGAGGAACTGAGGTGTATGGATCACTATGTGGCAGATGAGGGTTAGGGTTAGGGTTAGGGTTAGGGGTTAGCGTTAGGGTTAGGGTAGGGGTTAGGGGTTAGGGTTAGGGGTTAGGGTTAGGTTTAGGGTCACTATGTGCCAGATGAGGCACTGAGGTGTACGGATCACTATGTGGCAGATGAGGCACTGAGGTGTACGGATCATTATGTGGCAGATGAGGCACTGAGGTGTATGGATCATTATGTGGCAGAAGAGGCACTGAGGTGTATGGATCACTATGTGGCAGATGAGGGTTAGGGTTACGGTTAGGTTTCGGGTTAGGGTTAGGGGTAGGTGTATGGATCACTATGTGGCAGATGAGGCACTGAGGTGTATGGATCACTATGTGGCAGATGAGACACTGAGGAGTATGGATCACTATGTGGCAGATGAGGCACTGAGGTGTATGGATCACTATGTGGCAGATGAGGCACTGAGGTGTATGGATCACTATGTGGCAGAGGAGGCACTGAGGTGTATGGATCACTGTGGCAGATGAGGCACTGAGGTGTAGAGATCATTATGTGGCAGATGAGGCACTGAGGTGTATGGATCATTATGTGGCAGATGAGGCACTGAGGTGTATGGATCACTATGTGGCAGATGAGGGTTAGGGTTAGGGTTAGGGGTTAGGGGTTAGGGTAAGGGTTAGGGTTAGGGTTAAGGTCACTGTGTCAGATGAGGCACTGAGGTGTACGGATCACTATGTGGCAGATGAGGCACTGAGGTGTATGGATCACTATGTGGCAGATGAGGCACTGAGGTGTACGGATCATTATGTGGCAGATGAGGCACTGAGGTGTATGGATCATTATGTGGCAGATGAGGCACTGAGGTGTATGGATCACTATGTGGCAGATGAGGGTTAGGGTTACGGTTAGGGTTAGGGTTAGGGTTAGGGGTTAGGGTTAGGGGTAGGGTATAGGGTTAGGTGTATGGATCACTATGTGGCAGATGAGGCACTGAGGTGTATGGATCACTATGTGGCAGATGAGGCACTGAGGTGTATGGATCACTATGTGGCAGATGAGGCACTGAGGTGTATGGATCACTGTGGCAGATGAGGCACTGAGGTGTACGGATCACTACGTGGCAGATGAGGTACTGAGGTGTATGGATCACTATGTGGCAGATAAGGGTTAGGGTTAGGGTGAGGGGTTAGGGTTAGGGTTAGGGTCACTATGTGTCAGATGAGGCACTGAGGTGTACGGATCACTATGTGGCAGATGAAGCAATGAGGTATGTGGATCACTATGTGGCAGATGAGGCACTGAGGTGTACGGATCATTATGTGGCAGATGAGGCACTGAGGTGTATGGATCATTATGTGGCAGATGAGGCACTGAGGTGTATGGATCACTATGTGGCAGATGAGGGTTAGGGTTACGGTTAGGGTTAGGGTTAGGGTTAGGGGTTAGGCTTAGGGTTAGGGTTAGGGTATAGGGTTAGGTGTATGGATCACTATGTGGCAGATGAGGCACTGAGGTGTATGGATCACTATGTGGCAGATGAGGCACTGAGGTGTACGGATCATTATGTGGCAGATGAGGCACTGAGGTGTATGGATCATTATGTGGCAGATGAGGCACTGAGGTGTATGGATCACTATGTGGCAGCTGAGGCACTGAGGTGTACGGATCATTATGTGGCAGATGAGGCACTGAGGTGTATGGATCATTATGTGGCAGATGAGGCACTGAGGTGTATGGATCACTATGTGGCAGATGAGGCACTGAGGTGTATGGATCATTATGTGGCAGATGAGGCACTGAGGTGTATGGATCACTATGTGGCAGATGAGGGTTAGGGTTAGGGTTAGGGATAGGGTTAGGGGTTAGGGTTAGGGTTAGGGTAGGGGTTAGGGGTTAGGGTTAGGGGTTAGGGTTAGGGTTAGGGTCACTATGTGTCAGATGAGGCACTGAGGTGTACGGATCACTATGTGGCAGATGAGGCACTGAGGTGTATGGATCACTATGTGGCAGATGAGGCACTGAGGTGTACAGATCATTATGTGGCAGATGAGGCACTGAGGTCTATGGATCATTATGTGGCAGATGAGGCACTGAGGTGTATGGATCACTATGTGGCAGATGAGGGTTAGGGTTACGGTTAGGGTTAGGGTTAGGGTTAGGGGTTAGGGTTAGGGTTAGGGTATAGGGTTAGGTGTATGGATCACTATGTGGCAGATGAGGCACTGAGGTGTATGGATCACTATGTGGCAGATGAGGCACTGAGGTGTATGGATCACTATGTGGCAGATGAGGCACTGAGGTGTATGGATCACTATGTGGCAGATGAGGCACTGAGGTGTATGGATCACTATGTGGCAGATGAGGCACTGAGGTGTATGGATCACTGTGGCAGATGAGGCACTGAGGTGTACGGATCATTATGTGGCAGATGAGGCACTGAGGTGTATGGATCATTATGTGGCAGATGAGGCACTGAGGTGTATGGATCACTATGTGGCAGATGAGGGTTAGGGTTAGAGTTAGGGGTTAGGGTTAGGGTCATTATGTGTCAGATGAGGCACTGAGGTGTACGGATCACTATGTGGCAGATGAGGCACTGAGGTGTATGGATCACTATGTGGCAGATGAGGCACTGAGGTGTACGGATCATTATGTGGCAGATGAGGCACTGAGGTGTATGGATCATTATGTGGCAGATGAGGCACTGAGGTGTATGGATCACTATGTGGCAGATGAGGCACTGAGGTGCATGGATCATTATGTGGCAGATGAGGCACTGAGGTGTATGGATCACTATGTGGCAGATGAGGGTTAGGGTTAGGGTTAGGGGTTAGGGTTAGGGTAGGGGTTAGGGGTTAGGGTTAGGGGTTAGGGTTAGGGTTAGGGTTAGGGTCACTATGTGTCAGATGAGGCACTGAGGTGTACGGATCACTATGTGGCAGATGAGGCACTGAGGTGTATGGATCACTATGTGGCAGATGAGGCACTCAGGTGTACGGATCATTATGTGGCAGATGAGGCACTGAGGTGTATGGATCATTATGTGGCAGATGAGGCACTGAGGTGTATGGATCACTATGTGGCAGATGAGGGTTAGGGTTACGGTTAGGGTTAGGGTTAGGGGTTAGGGTTAGGGTATAGGGTTAGGTGTATGGATCACTATGTGGCAGATGAGGCACTGAGGTGTATGGATCACTATGTGGCAGATGAGGCACTGAGGTGTATGGATGACTATGTGGCAGATGAGGGTTAGGGTTACGGTTAGGTTTCGGGTTAGGGTTAGGGGTTAGGTGTATGGATCACTATGTGGCAGATGAGGCACTGAGGTGTATGGATCACTATGTGGCAGATGAGACACTGAGGAGTATGGATCACTATGTGGTAGATGAGGCACTGAGGTGTATGGATCACTATGTGGCAGATGAGGCACTGAGGTGTATGGATCACTATGTGGCAGAGGAGGCACTGAGGTGTATGGATCACTGTGGCAGATGAGGCACTGAGGTGTACGGATCATTATGTGGCAGATGAGGCACTGAGGTGTATGGATCATTATGTGGCAGATGAGGCACTGAGGTGTATGGATCACTATGTGGCAGATGAGGGTTATGGTCAGGGTCAGGGTAAGGGTTAGGGTTCGGGTCACTATGTGTCAGATGAGGCACTGAGGTGTATGGATCATTATGTGGCAGATGAGGCACTGAGGTGTATGGATCACTATGTGGCAGCTGAGGCACTGAGGTGTACGGATCATTATGTGGCAGATGAGGCACTGAGGTGTATGGATCATTATGTGGCAGATGAGGCACTGAGGTGCATGCATCACTATGTGGCAGTTGAGGCACTGAGGTGTACGGATCATTATGTGGCAGATGAGGCACTGACGTGTATGGATCATTATGTGGCAGATGAGGAACTGAGGTGTATGGATCACTATGTGGCAGATGAGGGTTAGGGTTAGGGTTAGGGGTTAGGGGTTAGCGTTAGGGTTAGGGTAGGGGTTAGGGGTTAGGGTTAGGGTTAGGTTTAGGGTCACTATGTGTCAGATGAGGCACTGAGGTGTACGGATCACTATGTGGCAGATGAGGCACTGAGGTGTACGGATCATTATGTGGCAGATGAGGCACTGAGGTGTATGGATCATTATGTGGCAGATGAGGCACTGAGGTGTATGGATCACTATGTGGCAGATGAGGGTTAGGGTTACGGTTAGGTTTCGGGTTAGGGTTAGGGGTTAGGTGTATGGATCACTATGTGGCAGATGAGGCACTGAGGTGTATGGATCACTATGTGGCAGATGAGACACTGAGGAGTATGGATCACTATGTGGCAGATGAGGCACTGAGGTGTATGGATCACTATGTGGCAGATGAGGCACTGAGGTGTATGGATCACTATGTGGCAGAGGAGGCACTGAGGTGTATGGATCACTGTGGCAGATGAGGCACTGAGGTGTACAGATCATTATGTGGCAGATGAAGCACTGAGGTGTATGGATCATTATGTGGCAGATGAGGCACTGAGGTGTATGGATCACTATGTGGCAGATGAGGGTTAGGGTTAGGGTTAGGGTTAGGGGTTAGGGGTTAGGGTAAGGGTTAGGGTTAGGGTTAGGGTTAAGGTCACTGTGTCAGATGAGGCACTGAGGTGTACGGATCACTATGTGGCAGATGAGGCACTGAGGTGTATGGATCACTATGTGGCAGATGAGGCACTGAGGTGTACGGATCATTATGTGGCAGATGAGGCACTGAGGTGTATGGATCATTATGTGGCAGATGAGGCACTGAGGTGTATGGATCACTATGTGGCAGATGAGGCACTGAGGTGTATGGATCACTATGTGGCAGATGAGGCACTGAGGTGTATGGATCACTATGTGGCAGATGAGGCACTGAGGTGTATGGATCACTGTGGCAGATGAGGCACTGAGGTGTACGGATCACTACATGGCAGATGAGGCACTGAGGTGTATGGATCACTATGTGGCAGATAAGGGTTAGGGTTAGGGTGAGGGGTTAGGGTTAGGGTCACTATGTGTCAGATGAGGCACTGAGGTGTACGGATCACTATGTGGCAGATGAAGCAATGAGGTATGTGGATCACTATGTGGCAGATGAGGCACTGAGGTGTACGGATCATTATGTGGCAGATGAGGCACTGAGGTGTATGGATCATTATGTGGCAGATGAGGCACTGAGGTGTATGGATCACTATGTGGCAGATGAGGGTTAGGGTTACGGTTAGGGTTAGGGTTAGGGTTAGGGGTTAGGCTTAGGGTTAGGGTTAGGGTATAGGGTTAGGTGTATGGATCACTATGTGGCAGATGAGGCACTGAAGTGTATGGATCACTATGTGGCAGATGAGGCACTGAGGTGTACGGATCATTATGTGGCAGATGAGGCACTGAGGTGTATGGATCATTATGTGGCAGATGAGGCACTGAGGTGTATGGATCACTATGTGGCAGCTGAGGCACTGAGGTGTACGGATCATTATGTGGCAGATGAGGCACTGAGGTGTATGGATCATTATGTGGCAGATGAGGCACTGAGGTGTATGGATCACTGTGGCAGATGAGGCACTGAGGTGTATGGATCACTATGTGGCAGATGAGGCACTGAGGTGTATGGATCATTATGTGGCAGATGAGGCACTGAGGTGTATGGATCACTATGTGGCAGATGAGGGTTAGGGTTAGGGATAGGGTTAGGGGTTAGGGTTAGGGTAGGGGTTAGGGGTTAGGGTTAGGGGTTAGGGTTAGGGTCACTATGTGTCAGATGAGGCACTGAGGTGTAAGGATCACTATGTGGCAGATGAGGCACTGAGGTGTATGGATCACTATGTGGCAGATGAGGCACTGAGGTGTACAGATCATTATGTGGCAGATGAGGCACTGAGGTGTATGGATCATTATGTGGCAGATGAGGCACTGAGGTGTATGGATCACTATGTGGCAGATGAGGGTTAGGGTTACGGTTAGGGTTAGGGTTAGGGGTTAGGGTTAGGGTATAGGGTTAGGTGTATGGATCACTATGTGGCAGATGAGGGTTAGGGTTACGGTTAGGGTTAGGGTTAGGGTTAGGGGTTAGGGTTAGGGTTAGGGGTAGGGTATAGGGTTAGGTGTATGGATCACTATGTGGCAGATGAGGCACTGAGGTGTATGGATCACTATGTGGCAGATGAGACACTGAGGTGTATGGATCACTATGTGGCAGATGAGGCACTGAGGTGTATGGATCACTATGTGGCAGATGAGGCACTGAGGTGTATGGATCACTATGTGGCAGATGAGGCACTGAGGTGTATGGATCACTGTGGCAGATGAGGCACTGAGGTGTACGGATCACTACGTGGCAGATGAGGCACTGAGGTGTATGGATCACTATGTGGCAGATAAGGGTTAGGGTTAGGGTGAGGGGTTAGGGTTAGGGTCACTATGTGTCAGATGAGGCACTGAGGTGTACGGATCACTATGTGGCAGATGAAGCAATGAGGTATGTGGATCACTATGTGGCAGATGAGGCACTGAGGTGTACGGATCATTATGTGGCAGATGAGGCACTGAGGTGTATGGATCATTATGTGGCAGATGAGGCACTGAGGTGTATGGATCACTATGTGGCAGATGAGGGTTAGGGTTACGGTTAGGGTTAGGGTTATGGTTAGGGGTTAGGCTTAGGGTTAGGGTATAGGGTTAGGTGTATGGATCACTATGTGGCAGATGAGGCACTGAGGTGTATGGATCACTATGTGGCAGATGAGGCACTGAGGTGTATGGATCACTATGTGGCAGATGAGGCACTGAGGTGTATGGATCACTATGTGGCAGATGAGGGTTAAGGTTACGGTAAAGTTTCGGGTTAGGGTTAGGGGTTAGGTGTATGGATCACTATGTGGCAGATGAGGCACTGAGGTGTATGGATCACTATGTGGCAGATGAGACACTGAGTATGGATCACTATGTGGTAGATGAGGCACTGAGGTGTATGGATCACTATGTGGCAGATGAGGCACTGAGGTGTATGGATCACTATGTGGCAGAGGAGGCACTGAGGTGTATGGATCACTGTGGCAGATGAGGCACTGAGGTGTACGGATCATTATGTGGCAGATGAGGCACTGAGGTGTATGGATCATTATGTGGCAGATGAGGCATTGAGGTGTATGGATCACTATGTGGCAGATGAGGGTTATGGTCAGGGTCAGGGTTAGGGTTCGGGTCACTATGTGTCAGATGAGGCACTGAGGTGTATGGATCATTATGTGGCAGATGAGGCACTGAGGTGTATGGATCACTATGTGGCAGCTGAGGCACTGAGGTGTACGGATCATTATGTGGCAGATGAGGCACTGAGGTGTATGGATCATTATGTGGCAGATGAGGCACTGAGGTGCATGCATCACTATGTGGCAGTTGAGGCACTGAGGTGTACGGATCATTATGTGGCAGATGAGGCACTGACGTGTATGGATCATTATGTGGCAGATGAGGAACTGAGGTGTATGGATCACTATGTGGCAGATGAGACACTGAGGTGTATGGATCACTATGTGGCAGATGAGGCACTGAGGTGTATGGATCACTATGTGGCAGATGAGGCACTGAGGTGTATGGATCACTATGTGGCAGATGAGGCACTGAGGTGTATGGATCACTGTGGCAGATGAGGCACTGAGGTGTACGGATCACTACATGGCAGATGAGGCACTGAGGTGTATGGATCACTATGTGGCAGATAAGGGTTAGGGTTAGGGTGAGGGGTTAGGGTTAGGGTCACTATGTGTCAGATGAGGCACTGAGGTGTACGGATCACTATGTGGCAGATGAAGCAATGAGGTATGTGGATCACTATGTGGCAGATGAGGCACTGAGGTGTACGGATCATTATGTGGCAGATGAGGCACTGAGGTGTATGGATCACTATGTGGCAGATGAGGCACTGAGGTGTATGGATCACTATGTGGCAGATGAGGGTTAGGGTTACGGTAAAGTTTCGGGTTAGGGTTAGGGGTTAGGTGTATGGATCACTATGTGGCAGATGAGGCACTGAGGTGTATGGATCACTGTGGCAGATGAGGCACTGAGGTGTACGGATCATTATGTGGCAGATGAGGCACTGAGGTGTATGGATCATTATGTGGCAGATGAGGCACTGAGGTGTATGGATCACTATGTGTCAGATGAGGGTTATGGTCAGGGTCAGGGTCAGGGTTAGGGTTCGGGTCACTATGTGTCAGATGAGGCACTGAGGTGTATGGATCATTATGTGGCAGATGAGGCACTGAGGTGTATGGATCACTATGTGGCAGCTGAGGCACTGAGGTGTACGGATCATTATGTGGCAGATGAGGCACTGAGGTGTATGGATCATTATGTGGCAGATGAGGCACTGAGGTGCATGCATCACTATGTGGCAGTTGAGGCACTGAGGTGTGCGGATCATTATGTGGCAGATGAGGCACTGACGTGTATGGATCATTATGTGGCAGATGAGGAACTGAGGTGTATGGATCACTATGTGGAAGATGAGGGTTAGGGTTAGGGTGAGGGGTTAGGGTTAGGGTCTCTATGTGTCAGATGAGGCACTGAGGTGTACGGATCACTATGTGGCAGATGAAGCAATGAGGTATGTGGATCACTATGTGGCAGATGAGGCACTGAGGTGTACGGATCATTATGTGGCAGATGAGGCACTGAGGTGTATGGATCACTATGTGGCAGATGAGGGTTAGGGTTACGGTTAGGGTTAGGGTTAGGGTTAGGGTTAGGGTATAGGGTTAGTTGTATGGATCACTATGTGGCAGATGAGGCACTGAGGTGTATGGATCACTATGTGGCAGATGAGGCACTGAGGTGTATGGATCACTATGTGGCAGATGAGGCACTGAGGTGTATGGATCACTATGTGGCAGATGAGGGTTAGGGTTACGGTAAAGTTTCGGGTTAGGGTTAGGGGTTAGGTGTATGGATCACTATGTGGCAGATGAGGCACTGAGGTGTATGGATCACTATGTGGCAGATGAGACACTGAGGAGTATGGATCACTATGTGGTAGATGAGGCACTGAGGTGTATGGATCACTATGTGGCAGATGAGGCACTGAGGTGTATGGATCACTATGTGGCAGATGAGGCACTGAGGTGTATGGATCACTGTGGCAGATGAGGCACTGAGGTGTACGGATCACTACATGGCAGATGAGGCACTGAGGTGTATGGATCACTATGTGGCAGATAAGGGTTAGGGTTAGGGTGAGGGGTTAGGGTTAGGGTCACTATGTGTCAGATGAGGCACTGAGGTGTACGGATCACTATGTGGCAGATGAAGCAATGAGGTATGTGGATCACTATGTGGCAGATGAGGCACTGAGGTGTACGGATCATTATGTGGCAGATGAGGCACTGAGGTGTATGGATCACTATGTGGCAGATGAGGCACTGAGGTGTATGGATCACTATGTGGCAGATGAGGGTTAGGGTTACGGTAAAGTTTCGGGTTAGGGTTAGGGGTTAGGTGTATGGATCACTATGTGGCAGATGAGGCACTGAGGTGTATGGATCACTGTGGCAGATGAGGCACTGAGGTGTACGGATCATTATGTGGCAGATGAGGCACTGAGGTGTATGGATCATTATGTGGCAGATGAGGCACTGAGGTGTATGGATCACTATGTGGCAGATGAGGGTTATGGTCAGGGTCAGGGTCAGGGTTAGGGTTCGGGTCACTATGTGTCAGATGAGGCACTGAGGTGTATGGATCATTATGTGGCAGATGAGGCACTGAGGTGTATGGATCACTATGTGGCAGCTGAGGCACTGAGGTGTACGGATCATTATGTGGCAGATGAGGCACTGAGGTGTATGGATCATTATGTGGCAGATGAGGCACTGAGGTGCATGCATCACTATGTGGCAGTTGAGGCACTGAGGTGTGCGGATCATTATGTGGCAGATGAGGCACTGACGTGTATGGATCATTATGTGGCAGATGAGGAACTGAGGTGTATGGATCACTATGTGGAAGATGAGGGTTAGGGTTAGGGTGAGGGGTTAGGGTTAGGGTCTCTATGTGTCAGATGAGGCACTGAGGTGTACGGATCACTATGTGGCAGATGAAGCAATGAGGTATGTGGATCACTATGTGGCAGATGAGGCACTGAGGTGTACGGATCATTATGTGGCAGATGAGGCACTGAGGTGTATGGATCATTATGTGGCAGATGAGGCACTGAGGTGTATGGATCACTATGTGGCAGATGAGGGTTAGGGTTACGGTTAGGGTTAGGGTTAGGGTTAGGGTTAGGGTATAGGGTTAGTTGTATGGATCACTATGTGGCAGATGAGGCACTGAGGTGTATGGATCACTATGTGGCAGATGAGGCACTGAGGTGTATGGATCACTATGTGGCAGATGAGGCACTGAGGTGTATGGATCACTATGTGGCAGATGAGGGTTAGGGTTACGGTAAAGTTTCGGGTTAGGGTTAGGGGTTAGGTGTATGGATCACTATGTGGCAGATGAGGCACTGAGGTGTATGGATCACTATGTGGCAGATGAGACACTGAGGAGTATGGATCACTATGTGGTAGATGAGGCACTGAGGTGTATGGATCACTATGTGGCAGATGAGGCACTGAGGTGTATGGATCACTATGTGGCAGAGGAGGCACTGAGGTGTATGGATCACTGTGGCAGATGAGGCACTGAGGTGTACGGATCATTATGTGGCAGATGAGGCACTGAGGTGTATGGATCATTATGTGGCAGATGAGGCACTGAGGTGTATGGATCACTATGTGGCAGATGAGGGTTAGGGTTACGGTTAGGGTTAGGGTTAGGGTTAGGGGTTAGGGTTAGGGTTAGGGTATAGGGTTAGGTGTATGGATCACTATGTGGCAGATGAGGGTTAGGGTTACGGTTAGGGTTAGGGTTAGGGTTAGGGGTTAGGGTTAGGGTTAGGGTTAGGGTTAGGGGTAGGGTATAGAGTTAGGTGTATGGATCACTATGTGGCAGATGAGACACTGAGGTGTATGGATCACTATGTGGCAGATGAGGCACTGAGGTGTATGGATCACTATGTGGCAGATGAGGCACTGAGGTGTATGGATCACTATGTGGCAGATGAGGCACTGAGGTGTATGGATCACTATGTGGCAGATGAGGCACTGAGGTGTATGGATCACTGTGGCAGATGAGGCACTGAGGTGTACGGATCACTACGTGGCAGATGAGGCACTGAGGTGTATGGATCACTATGTGGCAGATAAGGGTTAGGGTTAGGGTGAGGGGTTAGGGTTAGGGTCACTATGTGTCAGATGAGGCACTGAGGTGTACGGATCACTATGTGGCAGATGAAGCAATGAGGTATGTGGATCACTATGTGGCAGATGAGGCACTGAGGTGTACGGATCATTATGTGGCAGATGAGGCACTGAGGTGTATGGATCATTATGTGGCAGATGAGGCACTGAGGTGTATGGATCACTATGTGGCAGATGAGGGTTAGGGTTACGGTTAGGGTTAGGGTTAGGGTTAGGGGTTAGGCTTAGGGTTAGGGTATAGGGTTAGGTGTATGGATCACTATGTGGCAGATGAGGCACTGAGGTGTATGGATCACTATGTGGCAGATGAGGCACTGAGGTGTATGGATCACTATGTGGCAGATGAGGCACTGAGGTGTATGGATCACTATGTGGCAGATGAGGGTTAGGGTTACGGTAAAGTTTCGGGTTAGGGTTAGGGTTAGGGGTTAGGTGTATGGATCACTATGTGGCAGATGAAGCACTGAGGTGTATGGATCACTATGTGGCAGATGAGACACTGAGGAGTATGGATCACTATGTGGTAGATGAGGCACTGAGGTGTATGGATCACTATGTGGCAGATGAGGCACTGAGGTGTATGGATCACTATGTGGCAGAGGAGGCACTGAGGTGTATGGATCACTGTGGCAGATGAGGCACTGAGGTGTACGGATCATTATGTGGCAGATGAGGCACTGAGGTGTATGGATCATTATGTGGCAGATGAGGCACTGAGGTGTATGGATCACTATGTGGCAGCTGAGGCACTGAGGTGTACGGATCATTATGTGGCAGATGAGGCACTGAGGTGTATGGATCATTATGTGGCAGATGAGGCACTGTGGTTGCATGCATCACTATGTGGCAGTTGAGGCACTGAGGTGTACGGATCATTATGTGGCAGATGAGGCACTGACGTGTATGGATCATTATGTGGCAGATGAGGAACTGAGGTGTATGGATCACTATGTGGCAGATGAGGGTTAGGGTTAGGGGTTAGGGGTTAGCGTTAGGGTTAGGGTAGGGGTTAGGGGTTAGGGTTAGGGGTTAGGGTTAGGTTTAGGGTCACTATGTGTCAGATGAGGCACTGAGGTGTACGGATCACTATGTGGCAGATGAGGCACTGAGGTGTACGGATCATTATGTGGCAGATGAGGCACTGAGGTGTATGGATCATTATGTGGCAGATGAGGCACTGAGGTGTATGGATCACTATGTGGCAGATGAGGGTTAGGGTTACGGTTAGGTTTCGGGTTAGGGTTAGGGGTTAGGTGTATGGATCACTATGTGGCAGATGAGGCACTGAGGTGTATGGATCACTATGTGGCAGATGAGACACTGAGGAGTATGGATCACTATGTGGCAGATGAGGCACTGAGGTGTATGGATCACTATGTGGCAGATGAGGCACTGAGGTGTATGGATCACTATGTGGCAGAGGAGGCACTGAGGTGTATGGATCACTGTGGCAGATGAGGCACTGAGGTGTACAGATCATTATGTGGCAGATGAGGCACTGAGGTGTATGGATCATTATGTGGCAGATGAGGCACTGAGGTGTATGGATCACTATGTGGCAGATGAGGGTTAGGGTTAGGGTTAGGGGTTAGGGGTTAGGGTAAGGGTTAGGGTTAGGGTTAGGGTTAAGGTCACTGTGTCAGATGAGGCACTGAGGTGTACGGATCACTATGTGGCAGATGAGGCACTGAGGTGTATGGATCACTGTGGCAGATGAGGCACTGAGGTGTATGGATCACTATGTGGCAGATGAGGGTTAGGGTTACGGTTAGGGTTAGGGTTAGGGGTTAGGGTTAGGGTTAGGGTATAGGGTTAGGTGTATGGATCACTATGTGGCAGATGAGGGTTAGGGTTACGGTTAGGGTTAGGGTTAGGGTTAGGGGTTAGGGTTAGGGTTAGGGGTAGGGTATAGGGTTAGGTGTATGGATCACTATGTGGCAGATGAGGCACTGAGGTGTATGGATCACTATGTGGCAGATGAGACACTGAGGTGTATGGATCACTATGTGGCAGATGAGGCACTGAGGTGTATGGATCACTATGTGGCAGATGAGGCACTGAGGTGTATGGATCACTATGTGGCAGATGAGGCACTGAGGTGTATGGATCACTGTGGCAGATGAGGCACTGAGGTGTACGGATCACTACATGGCAGATGAGGCACTGAGGTGTATGGATCACTATGTGGCAGATAAGGGTTAGGGTTAGGGTGAGGGGTTAGGGTCACTATGTGTCAGATGAGGCACTGAGGTGTACGGATCACTATGTGGCAGATGAAGCAATGAGGTATGTGGATCACTATGTGGCAGATGAGGCACTGAGGTGTACGGATCATTATGTGGCAGATGAGGCACTGAGGTGTATGGATCATTATGTGGCAGATGAGGCACTGAGGTGTATGGATCACTATGTGGCAGATGAGGGTTAAGGTTACGGTTAGGGTTAGGGTTAGGGGTTAGGCTTAGGGTTAGGGTATAGGGTTAGGTGTATGGATCACTATGTGGCAGATGAGGCACTGAGGTGTATGGATCACTATGTGGCAGATGAGGCACTGAGGTGTATGGATCACTATGTGGCAGATGAGGCACTGAGGTGTATGGATCACTATGTGGCAGATGAGGGTTAGGGTTACGGTAAAGTTTCGGGTTAGGGTTAGGGGTTAGGTGTATGGATCACTATGTGGCAGATGAGGCACTGAGGTGTATGGATCACTATGTGGCAGATGAGACACTGAGGAGTATGGATCACTATGTGGTAGATGAGGCACTGAGGTGTATGGATCACTATGTGGCAGATGAGGCACTGAGGTTTATGGATCACTATGTGGCAGAGGAGGCACTGAGGTGTATGGATCACTGTGGCAGATGAGGCACTGAGGTGTACGGATCATTATGTGGCAGATGAGGCACTGAGGTGTATGGATCACTATGTGGCAGATGAGGGTTATGGTCAGGGTCAGGGTCAGGGTTAGGGTTCGGGTCACTATGTGTCAGATGAGGCACTGAGGTGTATGGATCATTATGTGGCAGATGAGGCACTGAGGTGTATGGATCACTATGTGGCAGCTGAGGCACTGAGGTGTACGGATCATTATGTGGCAGATGAGGCACTGAGGTGTATGGATCATTATGTGGCAGATGAGGCACTGAGGTGCATGCATCACTATGTGGCAGTTGAGGCACTGAGGTGTACGGATCATTATGTGGCAGATGAGGCACTGACGTGTATGGATCATTATGTGGCAGATGAGGAACTGAGGTGTATGGATCACTATGTGGCAGATGAGGGTTAGGGTTAGGGGTTAGGGGTTAGCGTTAGGGTTAGGGTAGGGGTTAGGGGTTAGGGTTAGGGGTTAGGGTTAGGTTTAGGGTCACTATGTGTCAGATGAGGCACTGAGGTGTACGGATCACTATGTGGCAGATGAGGCACTGAGGTGTACGGATCATTATGTGGCAGATGAGGCACTGAGGTGTATGGATCATTATGTGGCAGATGAGGCACTGAGGTGTATGGATCACTATGTGGCAGGTGAGGGTTAGGGTTACGGTTAGGTTTCGGGTTAGGGTTAGGGGTTAGGTGTATGGATCACTATGTGGCAGATGAGGCACTGAGGTGTATGGATCACTATGTGGCAGATGAGACACTGAGGAGTATGGATCACTATGTGGCAGATGAGGCACTGAGGTGTATGGATCACTATGTGGCAGATGAGGCACTGAGGTGTATGGATCACTATGTGGCAGAGGAGGCACTGAGGTGTATGGATCACTGTGGCAGATGAGGCACTGAGGTGTACAGATCATTATGTGGCAGATGAGGCACTGAGGTGTATGGATCATTATGTGGCAGATGAGGCACTGAGGTGTATGGATCACTATGTGGCAGATGAGGGTTAGGGTTAGGGTTAGGGGTTAGGGGTTAGGGTAAGGGTTAGGGTTAGGGTTAGGGTTAAGGTCACTGTGTCAGATGAGGCACTGAGGTGTACGGATCACTATGTGGCAGATGAGGCACTGAGGTGTATGGATCACTGTGGCAGATGAGGCACTGAGGTGTATGGATCACTATGTGGCAGATGAGGGTTAGGGTTACGGTTAGGGTTAGGGTTAGGGGTTAGGGTTAGGGTTAGGGTATAGGGTTAGGTGTATGGATCACTATGTGGCAGATGAGGGTTAGGGTTACGGTTAGGGTTAGGGTTAGGGTTAGGGGTTAGGGTTAGGGTTAGGGGTAGGGTATAGGGTTAGGTGTATGGATCACTATGTGGCAGATGAGGCACTGAGGTGTATGGATCACTATGTGGCAGATGAGACACTGAGGTGTATGGATCACTATGTGGCAGATGAGGCACTGAGGTGTATGGATCACTATGTGGCAGATGAGGCACTGAGGTGTATGGATCACTATGTGGCAGATGAGGCACTGAGGTGTATGGATCACTGTGGCAGATGAGGCACTGAGGTGTACGGATCACTACATGGCAGATGAGGCACTGAGGTGTATGGATCACTCTGTGGCAGATAAGGGTTAGGGTTAGGGTGAGGTGTTAGGGTCACTATGTGTCAGATGAGGCACTGAGGTGTACGGATCACTATGTGGCAGATGAAGCAATGAGGTATGTGGATCACTATGTGGCAGATGAGGCACTGAGGTGTACGGATCATTATGTGGCAGATGAGGCACTGAGGTGTATGGATCATTATGTGGCAGATGAGGCACTGAGGTGTATGGATCACTATGTGGCAGATGAGGGTTAAGGTTACGGTTAGGGTTAGGGTTAGGGTTAGGGGTTAGGGTTAGGGTTAGGGGTTAGGCTTAGGATTAGGGTATAGGGTTAGGTATATGGATCACTATGTGGCAGATGAGGCACTGAGGTGTATGGATCACTATGTGGCAGATGAGGCACTGAGGTGTATGGATCACTATGTGGCAGATGAGGCACTGAGGTGTATGGATCACTATGTGGCAGATGAGGGTTAGGGTTACGGTAAAGTTTTGGGTTAGGGTTAGGGGTTAGGTGTATGGATCACTATGTGGCAGATGAGGCACTGAGGTGTATGGATCACTATGTGGCAGATGAGACACTGAGGAGTATGGATCACTATGTGGTAGATGAGGCACTGAGGTGTATGGATCACTATGTGGCAGATGAGGGTTAGGGTTACGGTAAAGTTTCGGGTTAGGGTTAGGGGTTAGGTGTATGGATCACTATGTGGCAGATGAGGCACTGAGGTGTATGGATCACTATGTGGCAGATGAGACACTGAGGAGTATGGATCACTATGTGGCAGATGAGGCACTGAGGTGTATGGATCACTATGTGGCAGATGAGGCACTGAGGTGTATGGATCACTATGTGGCAGAGGAGGCACTGAGGTGTATGGATCACTGTGGCAGATGAGGCACTGAGGTGTACAGATCATTATGTGGCAGATGAGGCACTGAGGTGTATGGATCATTATGTGGCAGATGAGGCACTGAGGTGTATGGATCACTATGTGGCAGATGAGGGTTAGGGTTAGGGTTAGGGGTTAGGGGTTAGGGTAAGGGTTAGGGTTAGGGTTAAGGTCACTGTGTCAGATGAGGCACTGAGGTGTACGGATCACTATGTGGCAGATGAGGCACTGAGGTGTATGGATCACTGTGGCAGATGAGGCACTGAGGTGTATGGATCACTATGTGGCAGATGAGGGTTAGGGTTACGGTTAGGGTTAGGGTTAGGGGTTAGGGTTAGGGTTAGGGTATAGGGTTAGGTGTATGGATCACTATGTGGCAGATGAGGGTTAGGGTTACGGTTAGGGTTAGGGTTAGGGTTAGGGGTTAGGGTTAGGGTTAGGGGTAGGGTATAGGGTTAGGTGTATGGATCACTATGTGGCAGATGAGGCACTGAGGTGTATGGATCACTATGTGGCAGATGAGACACTGAGGTGTATGGATCACTATGTGGCAGATGAGGCACTGAGGTGTATGGATCACTATGTGGCAGATGAGGCACTGAGGTGTATGGATCACTATGTGGCAGATGAGGCACTGAGGTGTATGGATCACTGTGGCAGATGAGGCACTGAGGTGTACGGATCACTACATGGCAGATGAGGCACTGAGGTGTATGGATCACTATGTGGCAGATAAGGGTTAGGGTTAGGGTGAGGGGTTAGGGTCACTATGTGTCAGATGAGGCACTGAGGTGTACGGATCACTATGTGGCAGATGAAGCAATGAGGTATGTGGATCACTATGTGGCAGATGAGGCACTGAGGTGTACGGATCATTATGTGGCAGATGAGGCACTGAGGTGTATGGATCATTATGTGGCAGATGAGGCACTGAGGTGTATGGATCACTATGTGGCAGATGAGGGTTAAGGTTACGGTTAGGGTTAGGGTTAGGGGTTAGGCTTAGGGTTAGGGTATAGGGTTAGGTGTATGGATCACTATGTGGCAGATGAGGCACTGAGGTGTATGGATCACTATGTGGCAGATGAGGCACTGAGGTGTATGGATCACTATGTGGCAGATGAGGCACTGAGGTGTATGGATCACTATGTGGCAGATGAGGGTTAGGGTTACGGTAAAGTTTCGGGTTAGGGTTAGGGGTTAGGTGTATGGATCACTATGTGGCAGATGAGGCACTGAGGTGTATGGATCACTATGTGGCAGATGAGACACTGAGGAGTATGGATCACTATGTGGTAGATGAGGCACTGAGGTGTATGGATCACTATGTGGCAGATGAGGCACTGAGGTTTATGGATCACTATGTGGCAGAGGAGGCACTGAGGTGTATGGATCACTGTGGCAGATGAGGCACTGAGGTGTACGGATCATTATGTGGCAGATGAGGCACTGAGGTGTATGGATCACTATGTGGCAGATGAGGGTTATGGTCAGGGTCAGGGTCAGGGTTAGGGTTCGGGTCACTATGTGTCAGATGAGGCACTGAGGTGTATGGATCATTATGTGGCAGATGAGGCACTGAGGTGTATGGATCACTATGTGGCAGATGAGGGTTATGGTCAGGGTCAGGGTCAGGGTTAGGGTTCGGGTCACTATGTGTCAGATGAGGCACTGAGGTGTACGGATCATTATGTGGCAGATGAGGCACTGAGGTGTATGGATCATTATGTGGCAGATGAGGCACTGAGGTGCATGCATCACTATGTGGCAGTTGAGGCACTGAGGTGTACGGATCATTATGTGGCAGATGAGGCACTGACGTGTATGGATCATTATGTGGCAGATGAGGAACTGAGGTGTATGGATCACTATGTGGCAGATGAGGGTTAGGGTTAGGGGTTAGGGGTTAGGGGTTAGCGTTAGGGTTAGGGTAGGGGTTAGGGGTTAGGGTTAGGGGTTAGGGTTAGGTTTAGGGTCACTATGTGTCAGATGAGGCACTGAGGTGTACGGATCACTATGTGGCAGATGAGGCACTGAGGTGTACGGATCATTATGTGGCAGATGAGGCACTGAGGTGTATGGATCATTATGTGGCAGATGAGGCACTGAGGTGTATGGATCACTATGTGGCAGATGAGGGTTAGGGTTACGGTTAGGTTTCGGGTTAGGGTTAGGGGTTAGGTGTATGGATCACTATGTGGCAGATGAGGCACTGAGGTGTATGGATCACTATGTGGCAGATGAGACACTGAGGAGTATGGATCACTATGTGGCAGATGAGGCACTGAGGTGTATGGATCACTATGTGGCAGATGAGGCACTGAGGTGTATGGATCACTATGTGGCAGAGGAGGCACTGAGGTGTATGGATCACTGTGGCAGATGAGGCACTGAGGTGTACAGATCATTATGTGGCAGATGAGGCACTGAGGTGTATGGATCATTATGTGGCAGATGAGGCACTGAGGTGTATGGATCACTATGTGGCAGATGAGGGTTAGGGTTAGGGTTAGGGGTTAGGGTAAGGGTTAGGGTTAGGGTTAGGGTTAGGGTTAAGGTCACTGTGTCAGATGAGGCACTGAGGTGTACGGATCACTATGTGGCAGATGAGGCACTGAGGTGTATGGATCACTGTGGCAGATGAGGCACTGAGGTGTATGGATCACTATGTGGCAGATGAGGGTTAGGGTTACGGTTAGGGTTAGGGTTAGGGGTTAGGGTTAGGGTTAGGGTATAGGGTTAGGTGTATGGATCACTATGTGGCAGATGAGGGTTAGGGTTACGGTTAGGGTTAGGGTTAGGGTTAGGGGTTAGGGTTAGGGTTAGGGGTAGGGTATAGGGTTAGGTGTATGGATCACTATGTGGCAGATGAGGCACTGAGGTGTATGGATCACTATGTGGCAGATGAGACACTGAGGTGTATGGATCACTATGTGGCAGATGAGGCACTGAGGTGTATGGATCACTATGTGGCAGATGAGGCACTGAGGTGTATGGATCACTATGTGGCAGATGAGGCACTGAGGTGTATGGATCACTGTGGCAGATGAGGCACTGAGGTGTACGGATCACTACATGGCAGATGAGGCACTGAGGTGTATGGATCACTGTGGCAGATAAGGGTTAGGGTTAGGGTGAGGGGTTAGGGTCACTATGTGTCAGATGAGGCACTAAGGTGTACGGATCACTATGTGGCAGATGAAGCAATGAGGTATGTGGATCACTATGTGGCAGATGAGGCACTGAGGTGTACGGATCATTATGTGGCAGATGAGGCACTGAGGTGTATGGATCATTATGTGGCAGATGAGGCACTGAGGTGTATGGATCACTATGTGGCAGATGAGGGTTAAGGTTACGGTTAGGGTTAGGGTTAGGGTTAGGGGTTAGGCTTAGGGTTAGGGTATAGGGTTAGGTGTATGGATCACTATGTGGCAGATGAGGCACTGAGGTGTATGGATCACTATGTGGCAGATGAGGCACTGAGGTGTATGGATCACTATGTGGCAGATGAGGCACTGAGGTGTATGGATCACTATGTGGCAGATGAGGGTTAGGGTTACGGTAAAGTTTCGGGTTAGGGTTAGGGGTTAGGTGTATGGATCACTATGTGGCAGATGAGGCACTGAGGTGTATGGATCACTATGTGGCAGATGAGACACTGAGGAGTATGGATCACTATGTGGTAGATGAGGCACTGAGGTGTATGGATCACTATGTGGCAGATGAGGCACTGAGGTTTATGGATCACTATGTGGCAGAGGAGGCACTGAGGTGTATGGATCACTGTGGCAGATGAGGCACTGAGGTGTACGGATCATTATGTGGCAGATGAGGCACTGAGGTGTATGGATCACTATGTGGCAGATGAGGGTTATGGTCAGGGTCAGGGTCAGGGTTAGGGTTCGGGTCACTATGTGTCAGATGAGGCACTGAGGTGTATGGATCATTATGTGGCAGATGAGGCACTGAGGTGTATGGATCACTATGTGGCAGCTGAGGCACTGAGGTGTACGGATCATTATGTGGCAGATGAGGCACTGAGGTGTATGGATCATTATGTGGCAGATGAGGCACTGAGGTGCATGCATCACTATGTGGCAGTTGAGGCACTGAGGTGTACGGATCATTATGTGGCAGATGAGGCACTGACGTGTATGGATCATTATGTGGCAGATGAGGAACTGAGGTGTATGGATCACTATGTGGCAGATGAGGGTTAGGGTTAGGGGTTAGGGGTTAGCGTTAGGGTTAGGGTAGGGGTTAGGGGTTGGGGTTAGGGGTTAGGGTTAGGTTTAGGGTCACTATGTGTCAGATGAGGCACTGAGGTGTACGGATCACTATGTGGCAGATGAGGCACTGAGGTGTACGGATCAATATGTGGCAGATGAGGCACTGAGGTGTATGGATCATTATGTGGCAGATGAGGCACTGAGGTGTATGGATCACTATGTGGCAGATGAGGGTTAGGGTTACGGTTAGATTTCGGGTTAGGGTTAGGGGTTAGGTGTATGGATCACTATGTGGCAGATGAGGCACTGAGGTGTATGGATCACTATGTGGCAGATGAGACACTGAGGAGTATGGATCACTATGTGGCAGATGAGGCACTGAGGTGTATGGATCACTATGTGGCAGATGAGGCACTGAGGTGTATGGATCACTATGTGGCAGAGGAGGCACTGAGGTGTATGGATCACTGTGGCAGATGAGGCACTGAGGTGTACAGATCATTATGTGGCAGATGAGGCACTGAGGTGTATGGATCATTATGTGGCAGATGAGGCACTGAGGTGTATGGATCACTATGTGGCAGATGAGGGTTAGGGTTAGGGTTAGGGGTTAGGGGTTAGGGTAAGGGTTAGGGTTAGGGTTAAGGTCACTGTGTCAGATGAGGCACTGAGGTGTACGGATCACTATGTGGCAGATGAGGCACTGAGGTGTATGGATCACTGTGGCAGATGAGGCACTGAGGTGTATGGATCACTATGTGGCAGATGAGGGTTAGGGTTACGGTTAGGGTTAGGGTTAGGGGTTAGGGTTAGGGTTAGGGTATAGGGTTAGGTGTATGGATCACTATGTGGCAGATGAGGGTTAGGGTTACGGTTAGGGTTAGGGTTAGGGTTAGGGGTTAGGGTTAGGGTTAGGGGTAGGGTATAGGGTTAGGTGTATGGATCACTATGTGGCAGATGAGGCACTGAGGTGTATGGATCACTATGTGGCAGATGAGACACTGAGGTGTATGGATCACTATGTGGCAGATGAGGCACTGAGGTGTATGGATCACTATGTGGCAGATGAGGCACTGAGGTGTATGGATCACTATGTGGCAGATGAGGCACTGAGGTGTATGGATCACTGTGGCAGATGAGGCACTGAGGTGTACGGATCACTACATGGCAGATGAGGCACTGAGGTGTATGGATCACTATGTGGCAGATAAGGGTTAGGGTTAGGGTGAGGGGTTAGGGTCACTATGTGTCAGATGAGGCACTGAGGTGTACGGATCACTATGTGGCAGATGAAGCAATGAGGTATGTGGATCACTATGTGGCAGATGAGGCACTGAGGTGTACGGATCATTATGTGGCAGATGAGGCACTGAGGTGTATGGATCATTATGTGGCAGATGAGGCACTGAGGTGTATGGATCACTATGTGGCAGATGAGGGTTAAGGTTACAGTTAGGGTTAGGGTTAGGGTTAGGGGTTAGGCTTAGGGTTAGGGTATAGGGTTAGGTGTATGGATCACTATGTGGCAGATGAGGCACTGAGGTGTATGGATCACTATGTGGCAGATGAGGCACTGAGGTGTATGGATCACTATGTGGCAGATGAGGCACTGAGGTGTATGGATCACTATGTGGCAGATGAGGGTTAGGGTTACGGTAAAGTTTCGGGTTAGGGTTAGGGGTTAGGTGTATGGATCACTATGTGGCAGATGAGGCACTGAGGTGTATGGATCACTATGTGGCAGATGAGACACTGAGGAGTATGGATCACTATGTGGTAGATGAGGCACTGAGGTGTATGGATCACTATGTGGCAGATGAGGCACTGAGGTTTATGGATCACTATGTGGCAGAGGAGGCACTGAGGTGTATGGATCACTGTGGCAGATGAGGCACTGAGGTGTACGGATCATTATGTGGCAGATGAGGCACTGAGGTGTATGGATCACTATGTGGCAGATGAGGGTTATGGTCAGGGTCAGGGTCAGGGTTAGGGTTCGGGTCACTATGTGTCAGATGAGGCACTGAGGTGTATGGATCATTATGTGGCAGATGAGGCACTGAGGTGTATGGATCACTATGTGGCAGATGAGGGTTATGGTCAGGGTCAGGGTCAGGGTTAGGGTTCGGGTCACTATGTGTCAGATGAGGCACTGAGGTGTACGGATCATTATGTGGCAGATGAGGCACTGAGGTGTATGGATCATTATGTGGCAGATGAGGCACTGAGGTGCATGCATCACTATGTGGCAGTTGAGGCACTGAGGTGTACGGATCATTATGTGGCAGATGAGGCACTGACGTGTATGGATCATTATGTGGCAGATGAGGAACTGAGGTGTATGGATCACTATGTGGCAGATGAGGGTTAGGGTTAGGGGTTAGGGGTTAGGGGTTAGCGTTAGGGTTAGGGTAGGGGTTAGGGGTTAGGGTTAGGGGTTAGGGTTAGGTTTAGGGTCACTATGTGTCAGATGAGGCACTGAGGTGTACGGATCACTATGTGGCAGATGAGGCACTGAGGTGTACGGATCATTATGTGGCAGATGAGGCACTGAGGTGTATGGATCATTATGTGGCAGATGAGGCACTGAGGTGTATGGATCACTATGTGGCAGATGAGGGTTAGGGTTACGGTTAGGTTTCGGGTTAGGGTTAGGGGTTAGGTGTATGGATCACTATGTGGCAGATGAGGCACTGAGGTGTATGGATCACTATGTGGCAGATGAGACACTGAGGAGTATGGATCACTATGTGGCAGATGAGGCACTGAGGTGTATGGATCACTATGTGGCAGATGAGGCACTGAGGTGTATGGATCACTATGTGGCAGAGGAGGCACTGAGGTGTATGGATCACTGTGGCAGATGAGGCACTGAGGTGTACAGATCATTATGTGGCAGATGAGGCACTGAGGTGTATGGATCATTATGTGGCAGATGAGGCACTGAGGTGTATGGATCACTATGTGGCAGATGAGGGTTAGGGTTAGGGTTAGGGGTTAGGGTAAGGGTTAGGGTTAGGGTTAGGGTTAGGGTTAAGGTCACTGTGTCAGATGAGGCACTGAGGTGTACGGATCACTATGTGGCAGATGAGGCACTGAGGTGTATGGATCACTGTGGCAGATGAGGCACTGAGGTGTATGGATCACTATGTGGCAGATGAGGGTTAGGGTTACGGTTAGGGTTAGGGTTAGGGGTTAGGGTTAGGGTTAGGGTATAGGGTTAGGTGTATGGATCACTATGTGGCAGATGAGGGTTAGGGTTACGGTTAGGGTTAGGGTTAGGGTTAGGGGTTAGGGTTAGGGTTAGGGGTAGGGTATAGGGTTAGGTGTATGGATCACTATGTGGCAGATGAGGCACTGAGGTGTATGGATCACTATGTGGCAGATGAGACACTGAGGTGTATGGATCACTATGTGGCAGATGAGGCACTGAGGTGTATGGATCACTATGTGGCAGATGAGGCACTGAGGTGTATGGATCACTATGTGGCAGATGAGGCACTGAGGTGTATGGATCACTGTGGCAGATGAGGCACTGAGGTGTACGGATCACTACATGGCAGATGAGGCACTGAGGTGTATGGATCACTGTGGCAGATAAGGGTTAGGGTTAGGGTGAGGGGTTAGGGTCACTATGTGTCAGATGAGGCACTAAGGTGTACGGATCACTATGTGGCAGATGAAGCAATGAGGTATGTGGATCACTATGTGGCAGATGAGGCACTGAGGTGTACGGATCATTATGTGGCAGATGAGGCACTGAGGTGTATGGATCATTATGTGGCAGATGAGGCACTGAGGTGTATGGATCACTATGTGGCAGATGAGGGTTAAGGTTACGGTTAGGGTTAGGGTTAGGGTTAGGGGTTAGGCTTAGGGTTAGGGTATAGGGTTAGGTGTATGGATCACTATGTGGCAGATGAGGCACTGAGGTGTATGGATCACTATGTGGCAGATGAGGCACTGAGGTGTATGGATCACTATGTGGCAGATGAGGCACTGAGGTGTATGGATCACTATGTGGCAGATGAGGGTTAGGGTTACGGTAAAGTTTCGGGTTAGGGTTAGGGGTTAGGTGTATGGATCACTATGTGGCAGATGAGGCACTGAGGTGTATGGATCACTATGTGGCAGATGAGACACTGAGGAGTATGGATCACTATGTGGTAGATGAGGCACTGAGGTGTATGGATCACTATGTGGCAGATGAGGCACTGAGGTTTATGGATCACTATGTGGCAGAGGAGGCACTGAGGTGTATGGATCACTGTGGCAGATGAGGCACTGAGGTGTACGGATCATTATGTGGCAGATGAGGCACTGAGGTGTATGGATCACTATGTGGCAGATGAGGGTTATGGTCAGGGTCAGGGTCAGGGTTAGGGTTCGGGTCACTATGTGTCAGATGAGGCACTGAGGTGTATGGATCATTATGTGGCAGATGAGGCACTGAGGTGTATGGATCACTATGTGGCAGCTGAGGCACTGAGGTGTACGGATCATTATGTGGCAGATGAGGCACTGAGGTGTATGGATCATTATGTGGCAGATGAGGCACTGAGGTGCATGCATCACTATGTGGCAGTTGAGGCACTGAGGTGTACGGATCATTATGTGGCAGATGAGGCACTGACGTGTATGGATCATTATGTGGCAGATGAGGAACTGAGGTGTATGGATCACTATGTGGCAGATGAGGGTTAGGGTTAGGGGTTAGGGGTTAGCGTTAGGGTTAGGGTAGGGGTTAGGGGTTGGGGTTAGGGGTTAGGGTTAGGTTTAGGGTCACTATGTGTCAGATGAGGCACTGAGGTGTACGGATCACTATGTGGCAGATGAGGCACTGAGGTGTACGGATCAATATGTGGCAGATGAGGCACTGAGGTGTATGGATCATTATGTGGCAGATGAGGCACTGAGGTGTATGGATCACTATGTGGCAGATGAGGGTTAGGGTTACGGTTAGATTTCGGGTTAGGGTTAGGGGTTAGGTGTATGGATCACTATGTGGCAGATGAGGCACTGAGGTGTATGGATCACTATGTGGCAGATGAGACACTGAGGAGTATGGATCACTATGTGGCAGATGAGGCACTGAGGTGTATGGATCACTATGTGGCAGATGAGGCACTGAGGTGTATGGATCACTATGTGGCAGAGGAGGCACTGAGGTGTATGGATCACTGTGGCAGATGAGGCACTGAGGTGTACAGATCATTATGTGGCAGATGAGGCACTGAGGTGTATGGATCATTATGTGGCAGATGAGGCACTGAGGTGTATGGATCACTATGTGGCAGATGAGGGTTAGGGTTAGGGTTAGGGGTTAGGGGTTAGGGTAAGGGTTAGAGTTAGGGTTAGGGTTAAGGTCACTGTGTCAGATGAGGCACTGAGGTGTACGGATCACTATGTGGCAGATGAGGCACTGAGGTGTCTGGATCACTATGTGGCAGATGAGGCACTGAGGTGTACGGATCATTATGTGGCAGATGAGGCACTGAGGTGTATGGATCATTATGTGGCAGATGAGGCACTGAGGTGTATGGATCACTATGTGGCAGATGAGGGTTAGGGTTACGGTTAGGGTTAGGGTTAGGGTTAGGGGTTAGGGTTAGGGTTAGGGGTAGGGTATAGGGTTAGGTGTATGGATCACTATGTGGCAGATGAGGCACTGAGGTGTATGGATCACTATGTGGCAGATGAGACACTGAGGTGTATGGATCACTATGTGGCAGATGAGGCACTGAGGTGTATGGATCACTATGTGGCAGATGAGGCACTGAGGTGTATGGATCACTATGTGGCAGATGAGGCACTGAGGTGTATGGATCACTGTGGCAGATGAGGCACTGAGGTGTACGGATCACTACGTGGCAGATGAGGCACTGAGGTGTATGGATCACTATGTGGCAGATAAGGGTTAGGGTTAGGGTGAGGGGTTAGGGTTAGGGTCACTATGTGTCAGATGAGGCACTGAGGTGTGCGGATCACTATGTGGCAGATGAAGCAATGAGGTATGTGGATCACTATGTGGCAGATGAGGCACTGAGGTGTACGGATCATTATGTGGCAGATGAGGCACTGAGGTGTATGGATCATTATGTGGCAGATGAGGCACTGAGGTGTATGGATCACTATGTGGCAGATGAGGGTTAGGGTTACGGTTAGGGTTAGGGTTAGGGTTAGGGGTTAGGCTTAGGGTTAGGGTTAGGGTATAGGGTTAGGTGTATGGATCACTATGTGGCAGATGAGGCACTGAAGTGTATGGATCACTATGTGGCAGATGAGGCACTGAGGTGTACGGATCATTATGTGGCAGATGAGGCACTGAGGTGTATGGATCATTATGTGGCAGATGAGGCACTGAGGTGTATGGATCACTATGTGGCAGCTGAGGCACTGAGGTGTACGGATCATTATGTGGCAGATGAGGCACTGAGGTGTATGGATCATTATGTGGCAGATGAGGCACTGAGGTGTATGGATCACTATGTGGCAGATGAGGCACTGAGGTGTATGGATCACTATGTGGCAGATGAGGCACTGAGGTGTATGGATCATTATGTGGCAGATGAGGCACTGAGGTGTATGGATCACTATGTGGCAGATGAGGGTTAGGGTTAGGGTTAGGGATAGGGTTAGGGGTTAGGGTTAGGGTTAGGGTAGGGGTTAGGGGTTAGGGTTAGGGGTTAGGGTTAGGGTTAGGGTCACTATGTGTCAGATGAGGTACTGAGGTGTACGGATCACTATGTGGCAGATGAGGCACTGAGGTGTATGGATCACTATGTGGCAGATGAGGCACTGAGGTGTACAGATCATTATGTGGCAGATGAGGCACTGAGGTGTATGGATCATTATGTGGCAGATGAGGCACTGAGGTGTATGGATCACTATGTGGCAGATGAGGGTTAGGGTTAGGGTTAGGGTTAGGGGTTAGGGTTAGGGTTAGGGTATGGGGTTAGGTGTATGGATCACTATGTGGCAGATGAGGGTTAGGGTTACGGTTAGGGTTAGGGTTAGGGTTAGGGGTTAGGGTTAGGGTTAGGGGTAGGGTATAGGGTTAGGTGTATGGATCACTATGTGGCAGATGAGGCACTGAGGTGTATGGATCACTATGTGGCAGATGAGACACTGAGGTGTATGGATCACTATGTGGCAGATGAGGCACTGAGGTGTATGGATCACTATGTGGCAGATGAGGCACTGAGGTGTATGGATCACTATGTGGCAGATGAGGCACTGAGGTGTATGGATCACTGTGGCAGATGAGGCACTGAGGTGTACGGATCACTACGTGGCAGATGAGGCACTGAGGTGTATGGATCACTATGTGGCAGATAAGGGTTAGGGTTAGGGTGAGGGGTTAGGGTTAGGGTCACTATGTGTCAGATGAGGCACTGAGGTGTACGGATCACTATGTGGCAGATGAAGCAATGAGGTATGTGGATCACTATGTGGCAGATGAGGCACTGAGGTGTACGGATCATTATGTGGCAGATGAGGCACTGAGGTGTATGGATCACTATGTGGCAGATGAGGGTTAGGGTTACGGTTAGGGTTAGGGTTAGGGTTAGGGGTTAGGCTTAGGGTTAGGGTTAGGGTATAGGGTTAGGTGTATGGATCACTATGTGGCAGATGAGGCACTGAAGTGTATGGATCACTATGTGGCAGATGGGGCACTGAGGTGTACGGATCATTATGTGGCAGATGAGGCACTGAGGTGTATGGATCATTATGTGGCAGATGAGGCACTGAGGTGTATGGATCACTATGTGGCAGCTGAGGCACTGAGGTGTACGGATCATTATGTGGCAGATGAGGCACTGAGGTGTATGGATCATTATGTGGCAGATGAGGCACTGAGGTGTATGGATCACTATGTGGCAGATGAGGCACTGAGGTGTATGGATCACTATGTGGCAGATGAGGCACTGAGGTGTATGGATCATTATGTGGCAGATGAGGCACTGAGGTGTATGGATCACTATGTGGCAGATGAGGGTTAGGGTTAGGGTTAGGGATAGGGTTAGGGGTTAGGGTTAGGGTTAGGGTAGGGGTTAGGGGTTAGGGTTAGGGGTTAGGGGTTAGGGTTAGGGTCACTATGTGTCAGATGAGGCACTGAGGTGTACGGATCACTATGTGGCAGATGAGGCACTGAGGTGTATGGATCACTATGTGGCAGATGAGGCACTGAGGTGTACAGATCATTATGTGGCAGATGAGGCACTGAGGTGTATGGATCATTATGTGGCAGATGAGGCACTGAGGTGTATGGATCACTATGTGGCAGATGAGGGTTAGGGTTACGGTTAGGGTTAGGGTTAGGGGTTAGGGTTAGGGTTAGGGTATAGGGTTAGGTGTATGGATCACTATGTGGCAGATGAGGGTTAGGGTTACGGTTAGGGTTAGGGTTAGGGTTAGGTGTATGGATCACTATGTGGCAGATGAGGCACTGAGGTGTATGGATCACTATGTGGCAGATGAGACACTGAGGTGTATGGATCACTATGTGGCAGATGAGGCACTGAGGTGTATGGATCACTATGTGGCAGATGAGGCACTGAGGTGTATGGATCACTATGTGGCAGATGAGGCACTGAGGTGTATGGATCACTGTGGCAGATGAGGCACTGAGGTGTACGGATCACTATGTGGCAGATAAGGGTTAGGGTTAGGGTGAGGGGTTAGGGTTAGGGTCACTATGTGTCAGATGAGGCACTGAGGTGTACGGATCACTATGTGGCAGATGAAGCAATGAGGTATGTGGATCACTATGTGGCAGATGAGGCACTGAGGTGTACGGATCATTATGTGGCAGATGAGGCACTGAGGTGTATGGATCATTATGTGGCAGATGAGGCACTGAGGTGTATGGATCACTATGTGGCAGATGAGGGTTAGGGTTACGGTTAGGGTTAGGGTTAGGGTTAGGGGTTAGGCTTAGGGTTAGGGTATAGGGTTAGGTGTATGGATCACTATGTGGCAGATGAGGCACTGAGGTGTATGGATCACTATGTGGCAGATGAGGCACTGAGGTGTATGGATCACTATGTGGCAGATGAGGCACTGAGGTGTATGGATCACTATGTGGCAGATGAGGGTTAGGGTTACGGTAAAGTTTCGGGTTAGGGTTAGGGGTTAGGTGTATGGATCACTATGTGGCAGATGAGGCACTGAGGTGTATGGATCACTATGTGGCAGATGAGACACTGAGGAGTATGGATCACTATGTGGTAGATGAGGCACTGAGGTGTATGGATCACTATGTGGCAGATGAGGCACTGAGGTGTATGGATCACTATGTGGCAGAGGAGGCACTGAGGTGTATGGATCACTGTGGCAGATGAGGCACTGAGGTGTACGGATCATTATGTGGCAGATGAGGCACTGAGGTGTATGGATCATTATGTGGCAGATGAGGCACTGAGGTGTATGGATCATTATGTGGCAGATGAGGGTTAGGGTTACGGTTAGGGTTAGGGTTAGGGGTTAGGGTTAGGGTTAGGGTATAGGGTTAGGTGTATGGATGACTATGTGGCAGATGAGGGTTAGGGTTACGGTTTGGGTTAGGGTTAGGGTTAGGGGTTAGGGTTAGGGTTAGGGGTAGGGTATAGGGTTAGGTGTATGGATCACTATGTGGCAGATGAGGCACTGAGGTGTATGGATCACTATGTGGCAGATGAGACACTGAGGTGTATGGATCACTATGTGGCAGATGAGGCACTGAGGTGTATGGATCACTATGTGGCAGATGAGGCACTGAGGTGTATGGATCACTATGTGGCAGATGAGGCACTGAGGTGTATGGATCACTGTGGCAGATGAGGCACTGAGGTGTACGGATCACTACGTGGCAGATGAGGCACTGAGGTGTATGGATCACTATGTGGCAGATAAGGGTTAGGGTTAGGGTGAGGGGTTAGGGTTAGGGTCACTATGTGTCAGATGAGGCACTGAGGTGTACGGATCACTATGTGGCAGATGAAGCAATGAGGTATGTGGATCACTATGTGGCAGATGAGGCACTGAGGTGTACGGATCATTATGTGGCAGATGAGGCACTGAGGTGTATGGATCATTATGTGGCAGATGAGGCACTGAGGTGTATGGATCACTATGTGGCAGATGAGGGTTAGGGTTACGGTTAGGGTTAGGGTTAGGGTTAGGGGTTAGGGTTAGGGTTAGGGTTAGGGTTAGGGGTTAGGCTTAGGGTTAGGGTATAGGGTTAGGTGTATGGATCACTATGTGGCAGATGAGGCACTGAGGTGTATGGATCACTATGTGGCAGATGAGGCACTGAGGTGTATGGATCACTATGTGGCAGATGAGGCACTGAGGTGTATGGATCACTATGTGGCAGATGAGGGTTAGGGTTACGGTAAAGTTTCGGGTTAGGGTTAGGGGTTAGGTGTATGGATCACTATGTGGCAGATGAGGCACTGAGGTGTATGGATCACTATGTGGCAGATGAGACACTGAGGAGTATGGATCACTATGTGGTAGATGAGGCACTGAGGTGTATGGATCACTATGTGGCAGATGAGGCACTGAGGTGTATGGATCACTATGTGGCAGAGGAGGCACTGAGGTGTATGGATCACTGTGGCAGATGAGGCACTGAGGTGTACGGATCATTATGTGGCAGATGAGGCACTGAGGTGTATGGATCATTATGTGGCAGATGAGGCACTGAGGTGTATGGATCATTATGTGGCAGATGAGGGTTAGGGTTACGGTTAGGGTTAGGGTTAGGGGTTAGGGTTAGGGTTAGGGTATAGGGTTAGGTGTATGGATCACTATGTGGCAGATGAGGGTTAGGGTTACGGTTAGGGTTAGGGTTAGGGTTAGGGGTTAGGGTTAGGGTTAGGGGTAGGGTATAGGGTTAGGTGTATGGATCACTATGTGGCAGATGAGGCACTGAGGTGTATGGATCACTATGTGGCAGATGAGACACTGAGGTGTATGGATCACTATGTGGCAGATGAGGCACTGAGGTGTATGGATCACTATGTGGCAGATGAGGCACTGAGGTGTATGGATCACTATGTGGCAGATGAGGCACTGAGGTGTATGGATCACTGTGGCAGATGAGGCACTGAGGTGTACGGATCACTACGTGGCAGATGAAGCAATGAGGTATGTGGATCACTATGTGGCAGATGAGGCACTGAGGTGTACGGATCATTATGTGGCAGATGAGGCACTGAGGTGTATGGATCATTATGTGGCAGATGAGGCACTGAGGTGTATGGATCACTATGTGGCAGATGAGGGTTAGGGTTACGGTTAGGGTTAGGGTTAGGGGTTAGGCTTAGGGTTAGGGTATAGGGTTAGGTGTATGGATCACTATGTGGCAGATGAGGCACTGAGGTGTATGGATCACTATGTGGCAGATGAGGCACTGAGGTGTATGGATCACTATGTGGCAGATGAGGCACTGAGGTGTATGGATCACTATGTGGCAGATGAGGGTTAGGGTTACGGTAAAGTTTCGGGTTAGGGTTAGGGGTTAGGTGTATGGATCACTATGTGGCAGATGAGGCACTGAGGTGTATGGATCACTATGTGGCAGATGAGACACTGAGGAGTATGGATCACTATGTGGTAGATGAGGCACTGAGGTGTATGGATCACTATGTGGCAGAGGAGGCACTGAGGTGTATGGATCACTGTGGCAGATGAGGCACTGAGGTGTACGGATCATTATGTGGCAGATGAGGCACTGAGTTGTATGGATCATTATGTGGCAGATGAGGCACTGAGGTGTATGGATCATTATGTGGCAGATGAGGGTTAGGGTTACGGTTAGGGTTAGGGTTAGGGTTAGGGGTTAGGGTTAGGGTTAGGGTATAGGGTTAGGTGTATGGATCACTATGTGGCAGATGAGGGTTAGGGTTACGGTTAGGGTTAGGGTTAGGGTTAGGGGTTAGGGTTAGGGGTAGGGTATAGGGTTAGGTGTATGGATCACTATGTGGCAGATGAGTCACTGAGGTGTATGGATCAATATGTGGCAGATGAGACACTGAGGTGTATGGATCACTATGTGGCAGATGAGGCACTGAGGTGTATGGATCACTATGTGGCAGATGAGGCACTGAGGTGTATGGATCACTATGTGGCAGATGAGGCACTGAGGTGTATGGATCACTGTGGCAGATGAGGCACTGAGGTGTACGGATCACTACGTGGCAGATGAGGCACTGAGGTGTATGGATCACTATGTGGCAGATAAGGGTTAGGGTTAGGGTGAGGGGTTAGGGTTAGGGTCACTATGTGTCAGATGAGGCACTGAGGTGTACGGATCACTATGTGGCAGATGAAGCAATGAGGTATGTGGATCACTATGTGGCAGATGAGGCACTGAGGTGTACGGATCATTATGTGGCAGATGAGGCACTGAGGTGTATGGATCATTATGTGGCAGATGAGGCACTGAGGTGTATGGATCACTATGTGGCAGATGAGGGTTAGGGTTACGGTTAGGGTTAGGGTTAGGGTTAGGGGTTAGGGTTAGGGTTAGGGTTAGGGTTAGGGGTTAGGCTTAGGGTTAGGGTATAGGGTTAGGTGTATGGATCACTATGTGGCAGATGAGGCACTGAGGTGTATGGATCACTATGTGGCAGATGAGGCACTGAGGTGTATGGATCACTATGTGGCAGATGAGGCACTGAGGTGTATGGATCACTATGTGGCAGATGAGGGTTAGGGTTACGGTAAAGTTTCGGGTTAGGGTTAGGGGTTAGGTGTATGGATCACTATGTGGCAGATGAGGCACTGAGGTGTATGGATCACTATGTGGCAGATGAGACACTGAGGAGTATGGATCACTATGTGGTAGATGAGGCACTGAGGTGTATGGATCACTATGTGGCAGATGAGGCACTGAGGTGTATGGATCACTATGTGGCAGAGGAGGCACTGAGGTGTATGGATCACTGTGGCAGATGAGGCACTGAGGTGTACGGATCATTATGTGGCAGATGAGGCACTGAGGTGTATGGATCATTATGTGGCAGATGAGGCACTGAGGTGTATGGATCATTATGTGGCAGATGAGGGTTAGGGTTACGGTTAGGGTTAGGGTTAGGGTTAGGGGTTAGGGTTAGGGTTAGGGTATAGGGTTAGGTGTATGGATCACTATGTGGCAGATGAGGGTTAGGGTTACGGTTAGGGTTAGGGTTAGGGTTAGGGGTTAGGGTTAGGGTTAGGGGTAGGGTATAGGGTTAGGTGTATGGATCACTATGTGGCAGATGAGGCACTGAGGTGTATGGATCACTATGTGGCAGATGAGACACTGAGGTGTATGGATCACTATGTGGCAGATGAGGCACTGAGGTGTATGGATCACTATGTGGCAGATGAGGCACTGAGGTGTATGGATCACTATGTGGCAGATGAGGCACTGAGGTGTATGGATCACTGTGGCAGATGAGGCACTGAGGTGTACGGATCACTACGTGGCAGATGAAGCAATGAGGTATGTGGATCACTATGTGGCAGATGAGGCACTGAGGTGTACGGATCATTATGTGGCAGATGAGGCACTGAGGTGTATGGATCATTATGTGGCAGATGAGGCACTGAGGTGTATGGATCACTATGTGGCAGATGAGGGTTAGGGTTACGGTTAGGGTTAGGGTTAGGGTTAGGGGTTAGGCTTAGGGTTAGGGTATAGGGTTAGGTGTATGGATCACTATGTGGCAGATGAGGCACTGAGGTGTATGGATCACTATGTGGCAGATGAGGCACTGAGGTGTATGGATCACTATGTGGCAGATGAGGCACTGAAGTGTATGGATCACTATGTGGCAGATGAGGGTTAGGGTTACGGTAAAGTTTCGGGTTAGGGTTAGGGGTTAGGTGTATGGATCACTATGTGGCAGATGAGGCACTGAGGTGTATGGATCACTATGTGGCAGATGAGACACTGAGGAGTATGGATCACTATGTGGTAGATGAGGCACTGAGGTGTATGGATCACTATGTGGCAGATGAGGCACTGAGGTGTATGGATCACTATGTGGCAGAGGAGGCACTGAGGTGTATGGATCACTGTGGCAGATGAGGCACTGAGGTGTACGGATCATTATGTGGCAGATGAGGCACTGAGGTGTATGGATCATTATGTGGCAGATGAGGCACTGAGGTGTATGGATCATTATGTGGCAGATGAGGGTTAGGGTTACGGTTAGGGTTAGGGTTAGGGTTAGGGGTTAGGGTTAGGGTTAGGGTATAGGGTTAGGTGTATGGATCACTATGTGGCAGATGAGGGTTAGGGTTACGGTTAGGGTTAGGGTTAGGGGTTAGGGTTAGGGGTAGGGTATAGGGTTAGGTGTATGGATCACTATGTGGCAGATGAGGCACTGAGGTGTATGGATCAATATGTGGCAGATGAGACACTGAGGTGTATGGATCACTATGTGGCAGATGAGGCACTGAGGTGTATGGATCACTATGTGGCAGATGAGGCACTGAGGTGTATGGATCACTATGTGGCAGATGAGGCACTGAGGTGTATGGATCACTGTGGCAGATGAGGCACTGAGGTGTACGGATCACTACGTGGCAGATGAGGCACTGAGGTGTATGGATCACTATGTGGCAGATAAGGGTTAGGGTTAGGGTGAGGGGTTAGGGTTAGGGTCACTATGTGTCAGATGAGGCACTGAGGTGTACGGATCACTATGTGGCAGATGAAGCAATGAGGTATGTGGATCACTATGTGGCAGATGAGGCACTGAGGTGTACGGATCATTATGTGGCAGATGAGGCACTGAGGTGTATGGATCATTATGTGGCAGATGAGGCACTGAGGTGTATGGATCACTATGTGGCAGATGAGGGTTAGGGTTACGGTTAGGGTTAGGGTTAGGGTTAGGGGTTAGGCTTAGGGTTAGGGTTAGGGTATAGGGTTAGGTGTATGGATCACTATGTGGCAGATGAGGCACTGAAGTGTATGGATCACTATGTGGCAGATGAGGCACTGAGGTGTACGGATCATTATGTGGCAGATGAGGCACTGAGGTGTATGGATCACTATGTGGCAGATGAGGCACTGAGGTGTATGGATCACTGTGGCAGATGAGGCACTGAGGTGTACGGATCACTACGTGGCAGATGAAGCAATGAGGTATGTGGATCACTATGTGGCAGATGAGGCACTGAGGTGTACGGGTCATTATGTGGCAGATGAGGCACTGAGGTGTATGGATCATTATGTGGCAGATGAGGCACTGAGGTGTATGGATCACTATGTGGCAGATGAGGGTTAGGGTTACGGTTAGGGTTAGGGTTAGGGGTTAGGCTTAGGGTTAGGGTATAGGGTTAGGTGTATGGATCACTATGTGGCAGATGAGGCACTGAGGTGTATGGATCACTATGTGGCAGATGAGGCACTGAGGTGTATGGATCACTATGTGGCAGATGAGGCACTGAGGTGTATGGATCACTATGTGGCAGATGAGGGTTAGGGTTACGGTAAAGTTTCGGGTTAGGGTTAGGGGTTAGGTGTATGGATCACTATGTGGCAGATGAGGCACTGAGGTGTATGGATCACTATGTGGCAGATGAGACACTGAGGAGTATGGATCACTATGTGGTAGATGAGGCACTGAGGTGTATGGATCACTATGTGGCAGAGGAGGCACTGAGGTGTATGGATCACTGTGGCAGATGAGGCACTGAGGTGTACGGATCATTATGTGGCAGATGAGGCACTGAGTTGTATGGATCATTATGTGGCAGATGAGGCACTGAGGTGTATGGATCATTATGTGGCAGATGAGGGTTAGGGTTACGGTTAGGGTTAGGGTTAGGGTTAGGGGTTAGGGTTAGGGTTAGGGTATAGGGTTAGGTGTATGGATCACTATGTGGCAGATGAGGGTTAGGGTTACGGTTAGGGTTAGGGTTAGGGTTAGGGGTTAGGGTTAGGGGTAGGGTATAGGGTTAGGTGTATGGATCACTATGTGGCAGATGAGGCACTGAGGTGTATGGATCAATATGTGGCAGATGAGACACTGAGGTGTATGGATCACTATGTGGCAGATGAGGCACTGAGGTGTATGGATCACTATGTGGCAGATGAGGCACTGAGGTGTATGGATCACTATGTGGCAGATGAGGCACTGAGGTGTACGGATCACTACGTGGCAGATGAGGCACTGAGGTGTATGGATCACTATGTGGCAGATAAGGGTTAGGGTTAGGGTGAGGGGTTAGGGTTAGGGTCACTATGTGTCAGATGAGGCACTGAGGTGTACGGATCACTATGTGGCAGATGAAGCAATGAGGTATGTGGATCACTATGTGGCAGATGAGGCACTGAGGTGTACGGATCATTATGTGGCAGATGAGGCACTGAGGTGTATGGATCATTATGTGGCAGATGAGGCACTGAGGTGTATGGATCACTATGTGGCAGATGAGGGTTAGGGTTACGGTTAGGGTTAGGGTTAGGGTTAGGGGTTAGGGTTAGGGTTAGGGTTAGGGTTAGGGGTTAGGCTTAGGGTTAGGGTATAGGGTTAGGTGTATGGATCACTATGTGGCAGATGAGGCACTGAGGTGTATGGATCACTATGTGGCAGATGAGGCACTGAGGTGTATGGATCACTATGTGGCAGATGAGGCACTGAGGTGTATGGATCACTATGTGGCAGATGAGGGTTAGGGTTACGGTAAAGTTTCGGGTTAGGGTTAGGGGTTAGGTGTATGGATCACTATGTGGCAGATGAGGCACTGAGGTGTAGGGATCACTATGTGGCAGATGAGACACTGAGGAGTATGGATCACTATGTGGTAGATGAGGCACTGAGGTGTATGGATCACTATGTGGCAGATGAGGCACTGAGGTGTATGGATCACTATGTGGCAGAGGAGGCACTGAGGTGTATGGATCACTGTGGCAGATGAGGCACTGAGGTGTACGGATCATTATGTGGCAGATGAGGCACTGAGGTGTATGGATCATTATGTGGCAGATGAGGCACTGAGGTGTATGGATCATTATGTGGCAGATGAGGGTTAGGGTTACGGTTAGGGTTAGGGTTAGGGTTAGGGGTTAGGGTTAGGGTTAGGGTATAGGGTTAGGTGTATGGATCACTATGTGGCAGATGAGGGTTAGGGTTACGGTTAGGGTTAGGGTTAGGGTTAGGGGTTAGGGTTAGGGTTAGGGGTAGGGTATAGGGTTAGGTGTATGGATCACTATGTGGCAGATGAGGCACTGAGGTGTATGGATCACTATGTGGCAGATGAGACACTGAGGTGTATGGATCACTATGTGGCAGATGAGGCACTGAGGTGTATGGATCACTATGTGGCAGATGAGGCACTGAGGTGTATGGATCACTATGTGGCAGATGAGGCACTGAGGTGTATGGATCACTGTGGCAGATGAGGCACTGAGGTGTACGGATCACTACGTGGCAGATGAAGCAATGAGGTATGTGGATCACTATGTGGCAGATGAGGCACTGAGGTGTACGGATCATTATGTGGCAGATGAGGCACTGAGGTGTATGGATCATTATGTGGCAGATGAGGCACTGAGGTGTATGGATCACTATGTGGCAGATGAGGGTTAGGGTTACGGTTAGGGTTAGGGTTAGGGTTAGGGGTTAGGCTTAGGGTTAGGGTATAGGGTTAGGTGTATGGATCACTATGTGGCAGATGAGGCACTGAGGTGTATGGATCACTATGTGGCAGATGAGGCACTGAGGTGTATGGATCACTATGTGGCAGATGAGGCACTGAAGTGTATGGATCACTATGTGGCAGATGAGGGTTAGGGTTACGGTAAAGTTTCGGGTTAGGGTTAGGGGTTAGGTGTATGGATCACTATGTGGCAGATGAGGCACTGAGGTGTATGGATCACTATGTGGCAGATGAGACACTGAGGAGTATGGATCACTATGTGGTAGATGAGGCACTGAGGTGTATGGATCACTATGTGGCAGATGAGGCACTGAGGTGTATGGATCACTATGTGGCAG
>NC_135237.1:7500-37500 GCF_051348905.1 Ranitomeya variabilis | reverse complement strand
AGGTGTACGGATCACTATGTGGCAGATGAGGCACTGAGGTGTATGGATTACTATGTGGCAGATGAGGCACTGAGGTGTACGGATCATTATGTGGCAGATGAGGCACTGAGGTGTATGGATCATTATGTGGCAGATGAGGCACTGAGGTGTATGGATCACTATGTGGCAGATGAGGGTTAGGGTTACGGTTAGGGTTAGGGTTAGGGTTAGGGGTTAGGGTTAGGGTTAGGGGTAGGGTATAGGGTTAGGTGTATGGATCACTATGTGGCAGATGAGGCACTGAGGTGTATGGATCACTATGTGGCAGATGAGACACTGAGGTGTATGGATCACTATGTGGCAGATGAGGCACTGAGGTGTATGGATCACTATGTGGCAGATGAGGCACTGAGGTGTATGGATCACTATGTGGCAGATGAGGCACTGAGGTGTATGGATCACTGTGGCAGATGAGGCACTGAGGTGTACGGATCACTACGTGGCAGAAGAGGCACTGAGGTGTATGGATCACTATGTGGCAGATAAGGGTTAGGGTTAGGGTGAGGGGTTAGGGTTAGGGTCAATATGTGTCAGATGAGGCACTGAGGTGTACGGATCACTGTGGCAGATGAAGCAATGAGGTATGTGGATCACTATGTGGCAGATGAGGCACTGAGGTGTACGGATCATTATGTGGCAGATGAGGCACTGAGGTGTATGGATCATTATGTGGCAGATGAGGCACTGAGGTGTATGGATCACTATGTGGCAGATGAGGGTTAGGGTTACGGTTACGGTTATGGTTAGGGTTAGGGGTTAGGCTTAGGGTTAGGGTATAGGGTTAGGTGTATGGATCACTATGTGGCAGATGAGGCACTGAAGTGTATGGATCACTATGTGGCAGATGAGGCACTGAGGTGTACGGATCATTATGTGGCAGATGAGGCACTGAGGTGTATGGATCATTATGTGGCAGATGAGGCACTGAGGTGTATGGATCACTATGTGGCAGCTGAGGCACTGAGGTGTACGGATCATTATGTGGCAGATGAGGCACTGAGGTGTACGGATCATTATGTGGCAGATGAGGCACTGAGGTGTATGGATCATTATGTGGCAGATGAGGCACTGAGGTGTATGGATCACTATGTGGCAGATGAGGGTTAGGGTTACGGTTAGGGTTAGGGTTAGGGGTTAGGGTTAGGTTTAGGGTATAGGGTTAGGTGTATGGATCACTATGTGGCAGATGAGGCACTGAGGTGTATGGATCACTATGTGGCAGATGAGACACTGAGGTGTATGGATCACTATGTGGCAGATGAGGCACTGAGGTGTATGGATCACTATGTGGCAGATGAGGCACTGAGGTGTATGGATCACTATGTGGCAGATGAGGCACTGAGGTGTATGGATCACTGTGGCAGATGAGGCACTGAGGTTTACGGATCACTACGTGGCAGATGAGGCACTGAGGTGTATGGATCACTATGTGGCAGATAAGGGTTAGGGTTAGGGTGAGGGGTTAGGGTTAGGGTCACTATGTGTCAGATGAGGCACTGAGGTGTACGGATCACTGTGGCAGATGAAGCAATGAGGTATGTGGATCACTATGTGGCAGATGAGGCACTGAGGTGTACGGATCATTATGTGGCAGATGAGGCACTGAGGTGTATGGATCATTATGTGGCAGATGAGGCACTGAGGTGTATGGATCACTATGTGGCAGATGAGGGTTAGGGTTACGGTTAGGGTTAGGGTTAGGGTTAGGGGTTAGGCTTAGGGTTAGGGTATAGGGTTAGGTGTATGGATCACTATGTGGCAGATGAGGCACTGAAGTGTATGGATCACTATGTGGCAGATGAGGCACTGAGGTGTACGGATCATTATGTGGCAGATGAGGCACTGAGGTGTATGGATCACTATGTGGCAGATGAGGGTTAGGGTTACGGTTAGGTTTCGGGTTAGGGTTAGGGGTTGGGTGTATGGATCACTATGTGGCAGATGAGGCACTGAGGTGTATGGATCACTATGTGGCAGATGAGACACTGAGGAGTATGGATCACTATGTGGCAGATGAGGCACTGAGGTGTATGGATCACTATGTGGCAGATGAGGCACTGAGGTGTATGGATCATTATGTGGCAGATGAGGCACTGAGGTGTATGGATCACTATGTGGCAGATGAGGCACTGAGGTGTATGGATCACTATGTGGCAGATGAGGGTTAGGGTTACGGTTAGGTTTCGGGTTAGGGTTAGGGGTTAGGTGTATGGATCACTATGTGGCAGATGAGGCACTGAGGTGTATGGATCACTATGTGGCAGATGAGACACTGAGGAGTATGGATCACTATGTGGCAGATGAGGCACTGAGGTGTATGGATCACTATGTGGCAGATGAGGCACTGAGGTGTATGGATCACTATGTGGCAGAGGAGGCACTGAGGTGTATGGATCACTGTGGCAGATGAGGCACTGAGGTGTACAGATCATTATGTGGCAGATGAGGCACTGAGGTGTATGGATCATTATGTGGCAGATGAGGCACTGAGGTGTATGGATCACTATGTGGCAGATGAGGGTTAGGGTTAGGGTTAGGGGTTAGGGGTTAGGGTAAGGGTTAGGGTTAGGGTTAGGGTTAAGGTCACTGTGTCAGATGAGGCACTGAGGTGTACGGATCACTATGTGGCAGATGAGGCACTGAGGTGTATGGATCACTATGTGGCAGATGAGGCACTGAGGTGTACGGATCATTATGTGGCAGATGAGGCACTGAGGTGTATGGATCATTATGTGGCAGATGAGGCACTGAGGTGTATGGATCACTATGTGGCAGATGAGGGTTAGGGTTACGGTTAGGGTTAGGGTTAGGGTTAGGGGTTAGGGTTAGGATTAGGGGTAGGGTATAGGGTTAGGTGTATGGATCACTATGTGGCAGATGAGGCACTGAGGTGTACGGATCACTGTGGCAGATGAAGCAATGAGGTATGTGGATCACTATGTGGCAGATGAGGCACTGAGGTGTACGGATCATTATGTGGCAGATGAGGCACTGAGGTGTATGGATCATTATGTGGCAGATGAGGCACTGAGGTGCATGCATCACTATGTGGCAGTTGAGGCACTGAGGTGTACGGATCATTATGTGGCAGATGAGGCACTGACGTGTATGGATCATTATGTGGCAGATGAGGAACTGAGGTGTATGGATGACTATGTGGCAGATGAGGGTTAGGGTTAGGGTTAGGGGTTAGGGGTTAGCGTTAGGGTTAGGGTAGGGGTTAGGGGTTAGGGTTAGGGGTTAGGGTTAGGTTTAGGGTCACTATGTGTCAGATGAGGCACTGAGGTGTACGGATCACTATGTGGCAGATGAGGCACTGAGGTGTACGGATCATTATGTGGCAGATGAGGCACTGAGGTGTATGGATCATTATGTGGCAGATGAGGCACTGAGGTGTATGGATCACTATGTGGCAGATGAGGGTTAGGGTTACGGTTAGGTTTCAGGTTAGGGTTAGGGGTTAGGTGTATGGATCACTATGTGGCAGATGAGGCACTGAGGTGTATGGATCACTATGTGGCAGATGAGACACTGAGGAGTATGGATCACTATGTGGCAGATGAGGCACTGAGGTGTATGGATCACTATGTGGCAGATGAGGCACTGAGGTGTATGGATCACTATGTGGCAGAGGAGGCACTGAGGTGTATGGATCACTGTGGCAGATGAGGCACTGAGGTGTACAGATCATTATGTGGCAGATGAGGCACTGAGGTGTATGGATCATTATGTGGCAGATGAGGCACTGAGGTGTATGGATCACTATGTGGCAGATGAGGGTTAGGGTTAGGGTTAGGGGTTAGGGGTTAGGGTAAGGGTTAGGGTTAGGGTTAGGGTTAAGGTCACTGTGTCAGATGAGGCACTGAGGTGTACGGATCACTATGTGGCAGATGAGGCACTGAGGTGTATGGATCACTATGTGGCAGATGAGGCACTGAGGTGTACGGATAATTATGTGGCAGATGAGGCACTGAGGTGTATGGATCATTATGTGGCAGATGATGCACTGAGGTGTATGGATCACTATGTGGCAGATGAGGGTTAGGGTTACGGTTAGGGCTAGGGTTAGGGTTAGGGGTTAGGGTTAGGGTTAGGGGTAGGGTATAGGGTTAGGTGTATGGATCACTATGTGGCAGATGAGGCACTGAGGTGTATGGATCACTATGTGGCAGATGAGGCACTGAGGTGTATGGATCACTATGTGGCAGATGAGGCACTGAGGTGTATGGATCACTATGTGGCAGATGAGGGTTAGGGTTACGGTTAGGGTTAGGGTTAGGGTTAGGGGTTAGGCTTAGGGTTAGGGTATAGGGTTAGGTGTATGGATCACTATGTGGCAGATGAGGCACTGAGGTGTATGGATCACTATGTGGCAGATGAGGCACTGAGGTGTATGGATCACTATGTGGCAGATGAGGCACTGAGGTGTATGGATCACTATGTGGCAGATGAGGGTTAGGGTTACGGTAAAGTTTCGGGTTAGGGTTAGGGGTTAGGTGTATGGATCACTATGTGGCAGATGAAGCACTGAGGTGTATGGATCACTATGTGGCAGATGAGACACTGAGGAGTATGGATCACTATGTGGTAGATGAGGCACTGAGGTGTATGGATCACTATGTGGCAGATGAGGCACTGAGGTGTATGGATCACTATGTGGCAGAGGAGGCACTGAGGTGTATGGATCACTATGTGGCAGATGAGGCACTGAGGTGTATGGATCACTATGTGGCAGAGGAGGCACTGAGGTGTATGGATCACTGTGGCAGATGAGGCACTGAGGTGTACAGATCATTATGTGGCAGATGAGGCACTGAGGTGTATGGATCATTATGTGGCAGATGAGGCACTGAGGTGTATGGATCACTATGTGGCAGATGAGGGTTAGGGTTAGGGTTAGGGGTTAGGGGTTAGGGTAAGGGTTAGGGTTAGGGTTAGGGTTAAGGTCACTGTGTCAGATGAGGCACTGAGGTGTACGGATCACTATGTGGCAGATGAGGCACTGAGGTGTATGGATCACTATGTGGCAGATGAGGCACTGAGGTGTACGGATCATTATGTGGCAGATGAGGCACTGAGGTGTATGGATCATTATGTGGCAGATGAGGCACTGAGGTGTATGGATCACTATGTGGCAGATGAGGGTTAGGGTTACGGTTAGGGTTAGGGTTAGGGTTAGGGGTTAGGGTTAGGGTTAGGGGTAGGGTATAGGGTTAGGTGTATGGATCACTATGTGGCAGATGAGGCACTGAGGTGTACGGATCACTGTGGCAGATGAAGCAATGAGGTATGTGGATCACTATGTGGCAGATGAGGCACTGAGGTGTACGGATCATTATGTGGCAGATGAGGCACTGAGGTGTATGGATCATTATGTGGCAGATGAGGCACTGAGGTGCATGCATCACTATGTGGCAGTTGAGGCACTGAGGTGTACGGATCATTATGTGGCAGATGAGGCACTGACGTGTATGGATCATTATGTGGCAGATGAGGAACTGAGGTGTATGGATGACTATGTGGCAGATGAGGGTTAGGGTTAGGGTTAGGGGTTAGGGGTTAGCGTTAGGGTTAGGGTAGGGGTTAGGGGTTAGGGTTAGGGGTTAGGGTTAGGTTTAGGGTCACTATGTGTCAGATGAGGCACTGAGGTGTACGGATCACTATGTGGCAGATGAGGCACTGAGGTGTACGGATCATTATGTGGCAGATGAGGCACTGAGGTGTATGGATCATTATGTGGCAGATGAGGCACTGAGGTGTATGGATCACTATGTGGCAGATGAGGGTTAGGGTTACGGTTAGGTTTCAGGTTAGGGTTAGGGGTTAGGTGTATGGATCACTATGTGGCAGATGAGGCACTGAGGTGTATGGATCACTATGTGGCAGATGAGACACTGAGGAGTATGGATCACTATGTGGCAGATGAGGCACTGAGGTGTATGGATCACTATGTGGCAGATGAGGCACTGAGGTGTATGGATCACTATGTGGCAGAGGAGGCACTGAGGTGTATGGATCACTGTGGCAGATGAGGCACTGAGGTGTACAGATCATTATGTGGCAGATGAGGCACTGAGGTGTATGGATCATTATGTGGCAGATGAGGCACTGAGGTGTATGGATCACTATGTGGCAGATGAGGGTTAGGGTTAGGGTTATGGGTTAGGGGTTAGGGTAAGGGTTAGGGTTAGGGTTAGGGTTAAGGTCACTGTGTCAGATGAGGCACTGAGGTGTACGGATCACTATGTGGCAGATGAGGCACTGAGGTGTATGGATCACTATGTGGCAGATGAGGCACTGAGGTGTACGGATCATTATGTGGCAGATGAGGCACTGAGGTGTATGGATCATTATGTGGCAGATGATGCACTGAGGTGTATGGATCACTATGTGGCAGATGAGGGTTAGGGTTACGGTTAGGGTTAGGGTTAGGGTTAGGGGTTAGGGTTAGGGTTAGGGGTAGGGTATAGGGTTAGGTGTATGGATCACTATGTGGCAGATGAGGCACTGAGGTGTATGGATCACTATGTGGCAGATGAGGCACTGAGGTGTATGGATCACTATGTGGCAGATGAGGCACTGAGGTGTATGGATCACTATGTGGCAGATGAGGCACTGAGGTGTATGGATCACTATGTGGCAGATGAGGCACTGAGGTGTATGGATCACTGTGGCAGATGAGGCACTGAGGTGTACGGATCACTACGTGGCAGATGAGGCACTGAGGTGTATGGATCACTATGTGGCAGATAAGGGTTAGGGTTAGGGTCACTATGTGTCAGATGAGGCACTGAGGTGTACGGATCACTATGTGGCAGATGAAGCAATGAGGTATGTGGATCACTATGTGGCAGATGAGGGTTAGGGTTACGGTTAGGGTTAGGGTTAGGGGTTAGGCTTAGGGTTAGGGTTAGGGTATAGGGTTAGGTGTATGGATCACTATGTGGCAGATGAGGCACTGAAGTGTATGGATCACTATGTGGCAGATGAGGCACTGAGGTGTACGGATCATTATGTGGCAGATGAGGCACTGAGGTGTATGGATCATTATGTGGCAGATGAGGCACTGAGGTGTATGGCTCACTATGTGGCAGCTGAGGCACTGAGGTGTATGGATCACTGTGGCAGATGAGGCACTGAGGTGTACGGATCACTACGTGGCAGATGAGGCACTGAGGTGTATGGATCACTATGTGGCAGATAAGGGATAGGGTTAGGGTGAGGGGTTAGGGTTAGGGTCACTATGTGGCAGATGAGGCACTGAGGTGTATGGATCATTATGTGGCAGATGAGGCACTGAGGTGTATGGATCACTATGTGGCAGATGAGGGTTAGGGTTACGGTTAGGGTTAGGGTTAGGGTTAGGGGTTAGGCTTAGGGTTAGGGTTAGGGTATAGGGTTAGGTGTATGGATCACTATGTGGCAGATGAGGCACTGAAGTGTATGGATCACTATGTGGCAGATGAGGCACTGAGGTGTACGGATCATTATGTGGCAGATGAGGCACTGAGGTGTATGGATCATTATGTGGCAGATGAGGCACTGAGGTGTATGGATCACTATGTGGCAGCTGAGGCACTGAGGTGTACGGATCATTATGTGGCAGATGAGGCACTGAGGTGTATGGATCATTATGTGGCAGATGAGGCACTGAGGTGTATGGATCACTATGTGGCAGATGAGGCACTGAGGTGTATGGATCACTATGTGGCAGATGAGGCACTGAGGTGTATGGATCATTATGTGGCAGATGAGGCACTGAGGTGTATGGATCACTATGTGGCAGATGAGGGTTAGGGTTAGGGATAGGGTTAGGGGTTAGGGTTAGGGTTAGGGTAGGGGTTAGGGGTTAGGGTTAGGGGTTAGGGTTAGGGTTATGGTCACTATGTGTCAGATGAGGCACTGAGGTGTACGGATCACTATGTGTCAGATGAGGCACTGAGGTGTATGGATCACTATGTGGCAGATGAGGCACTGAGGTGTACAGATCATTATGTGGCAGATGAGGCACTGAGGTGTATGGATCATTATGTGGCAGATGAGGCACTGAGGTGTATGGATCACTATGTGGCAGATGAGGGTTAGGGTTACGGTTAGGGTTAGGGTTAGGGTTAGGGGTTAGGGTTAGGGTTAGGGTATAGGGTTAGGTGTATGGATCACTATGTGGCAGATGAGGGTTAGGGTTACGGTTAGGGTTAGGGTTAGGGTTAAGGGTTAGGGTTAGGGTTAGGGGTAGGGTATAGGGTTAGGTGTATGGATCACTATGTGGCAGATGAGGCACTGAGGTGTATGGATCACTATGTGGCAGATGAGACACTGAGGTGTATGGATCACTATGTGGCAGATAAGGCACTGAGGTGTATGGATCACTATGTGGCAGATGAGGCACTGAGGTGTATGGATCACTATGTGGCAGATGAGGCACTGAGGTGTATGGATCACTGTGGCAGATGAGGCACTGAGGTGTACGGATCACTACGTGGCAGATGAGGCACTGAGGTGTATGGATCACTATGTGGCAGATAAGGGTTAGGGTTAGGGTGAGGGGTTAGGGTTAGGGTCACTATGTGTCAGATGAGGCACTGAGGTGTACGGATCACTATGTGGCAGATGAGGCACTGAGGTGTACGGATCATTATGTGGCAGATGTGGCACTGAGGTGTATGGATCATTATGTGGCAGATGAGGCACTGAGGTGTATGGATCACTATGTGGCAGATGAGGGTTAGGGTTACGGTTAGGTTTCGGGTTAGGGTTAGGGGTTAGGTGTATGGATCACTATGTGGCAGATGAGGCACTGAGGTGTATGGATCACTATGTGGCAGATGAGACACTGAGGAGTATGGATCACTATGTGGCAGATGAGGCACTGAGGTGTATGGATCACTATGTGGCAGATGAGGCACTGAGGTGTATGGATCACTATGTGGCAGAGGAGGCACTGTGTATGGATCACTGTGGCAGATGAGGCACTGAGGTGTACAGATCATTATGTGGCAGATGAGGCACTGAGGTGTATGGATCATTATGTGGCAGATGAGGCACTGAGGTGTATGGATCACTATGTGGCAGATGAGGGTTAGGGTTAGGGTTAGGGGTTAGGGGTTAGGGTAAGGGTTAGGGTTAGGGTTAGGGTTAAGGTCACTGTGTCAGATGAGGCACTGAGGTGTACGGATCACTATGTGGCAGATGAGGCACTGAGGTGTATGGATCACTATGTGGCAGATGAGGCACTGAGGTGTATGGATCATTATGTGGCAGATGAGGCACTGAGGTGTATGGATCATTATGTGGCAGATGAGGCACTGAGGTGTATGGATCACTATGTGGCAGATGAGGGTTAGGGTTACGGTTAGGGTTAGGGTTAGGGTTAGGGGTTAGGGTTAGGGTTAGGGGTAGGGTATAGGGTTAGGTGTATGGATCACTATGTGGCAGATGAGGCACTGAGGTGTATGGATCACTATGTGGCAGATGAGACACTGAGGTGTATGGATCACTATGTGGCAGATGAGGCACTGAGGTGTATGGATCACTATGTGGCAGATGAGGCACTGAGGTGTATGGATCACTATGTGGCAGATGAGGCACTGAGGTGTATGGATCACTGTGGCAGATGAGGCACTGAGGTGTACGGATCACTACGTGGCAGATGAGGCACTGAGGTGTATGGATCACTATGTGGCAGATAAGGGTTAGGGTTAGGGTGAGGGGTTAGGGTTAGGGTCACTATGTGTCAGATGAGGCACTGAGGTGTACGGATCACTGTGGCAGATGAAGCAATGAGGTATGTGGATCACTATGTGGCAGATGAGGCACTGAGGTGTATGGATCATTATGTGGCAGATGAGGCACTGAGGTGTATGGATCATTATGTGGCAGATGAGGCACTCAGGTGTATGGATCACTATGTGGCAGATGAGGGTTAGGGTTACGGTTAGGGTTAGGGTTAGGGTTAGGGGTTAGGCTTAGGGTTAGGGTATAGGGTTAGGTGTATGGATCACTATGTGGCAGATGAGGCACTGAAGTGTATGGATCACTATGTGGCAGATGAGGCACTGAGGTGTACGGATCATTATGTGGCAGATGAGGCACTGAGGTGTATGGATCATTATGTGGCAGATGAGGCACTGAGGTGTATGGATCACTATGTGGCAGCTGAGGCACTGAGGTGTACGGATCATTATGTGGCAGATGAGGCACTGAGGTGTATGGATCATTATGTGGCAGATGAGGCACTGAGGTGTATGGATCACTATGTGGCAGATGAGGCACTGAGGTGTATGGATCACTATGTGGCAGATGAGGCACTGAGGTGTATGGATCATTATGTGGCAGATGAGGCACTGAGGTGTATGGATCACTATGTGGCAGATGAGGGTTAGGGTTAGGGATAGGGTTAGGGGTTAGGGTTAGGGTTAGGGTAGGGGTTAGGGGTTAGGGTTAGGGGTTAGGGTTAGGGTTATGGTCACTATGTGTCAGATGAGGCACTGAGGTGTACGGATCACTATGTGTCAGATGAGGCACTGAGGTGTATGGATCATTATGTGGCAGATGAGGCACTGAGGTGTATGGATCACTATGTGGCAGCTGAGGCACTGAGGTGTACGGATCATTATGTGGCAGATGAGGCACTGAGGTGTATGGATCATTATGTGGCAGATGAGGCACTGAGGTGTATGGATCACTATGTGGCAGATGAGGCACTGAGGTGTATGGATCACTATGTGGCAGATGAGGCACTGAGGTGTATGGATCATTATGTGGCAGATGAGGCACTGAGGTGTATGGATCACTATGTGGCAGATGAGGGTTAGGGTTAGGGATAGGGTTAGGGGTTAGGGTTAGGGTTAGGGTAGGGGTTAGGGGTTAGGGTTAGGGGTTAGGGTTAGGGTTATGGTCACTATGTGTCAGATGAGGCACTGAGGTGTACGGATCACTATGTGTCAGATGAGGCACTGAGGTGTATGGATCACTATGTGGCAGATGAGGCACTGAGGTGTACAGATCATTATGTGGCAGATGAGGCACTGAGGTGTATGGATCATTATGTGGCAGATGAGGCACTGAGGTGTATGGATCACTATGTGGCAGATGAGGGTTAGGGTTACGGTTAGGGTTAGGGTTAGGGTTAGGGGTTAGGGTTAGGGTTAGGGTATAGGGTTAGGTGTATGGATCACTATGTGGCAGATGAGGGTTAGGGTTACGGTTAGGGTTAGGGTTAGGGTTAAGGGTTAGGGTTAGGGTTAGGGGTAGGGTATAGGGTTAGGTGTATGGATCACTATGTGGCAGATGAGGCACTGAGGTGTATGGATCACTATGTGGCAGATGAGACACTGAGGTGTATGGATCACTATGTGGCAGATAAGGCACTGAGGTGTATGGATCACTATGTGGCAGATGAGGCACTGAGGTGTATGGATCACTATGTGGCAGATGAGGCACTGAGGTGTATGGATCACTGTGGCAGATGAGGCACTGAGGTGTACGGATCACTACGTGGCAGATGAGGCACTGAGGTGTATGGATCACTATGTGGCAGATAAGGGTTAGGGTTAGGGTGAGGGGTTAGGGTTAGGGTCACTATGTGTCAGATGAGGCACTGAGGTGTACGGATCACTATGTGGCAGATGAGGCACTGAGGTGTACGGATCATTATGTGGCAGATGTGGCACTGAGGTGTATGGATCATTATGTGGCAGATGAGGCACTGAGGTGTATGGATCACTATGTGGCAGATGAGGGTTAGGGTTACGGTTAGGTTTCGGGTTAGGGTTAGGGGTTAGGTGTATGGATCACTATGTGGCAGATGAGGCACTGAGGTGTATGGATCACTATGTGGCAGATGAGACACTGAGGAGTATGGATCACTATGTGGCAGATGAGGCACTGAGGTGTATGGATCACTATGTGGCAGATGAGGCACTGAGGTGTATGGATCACTATGTGGCAGAGGAGGCACTGTGTATGGATCACTGTGGCAGATGAGGCACTGAGGTGTACAGATCATTATGTGGCAGATGAGGCACTGAGGTGTATGGATCATTATGTGGCAGATGAGGCACTGAGGTGTATGGATCACTATGTGGCAGATGAGGGTTAGGGTTAGGGTTAGGGGTTAGGGGTTAGGGTAAGGGTTAGGGTTAGGGTTAGGGTTAAGGTCACTGTGTCAGATGAGGCACTGAGGTGTACGGATCACTATGTGGCAGATGAGGCACTGAGGTGTATGGATCACTATGTGGCAGATGAGGCACTGAGGTGTATGGATCATTATGTGGCAGATGAGGCACTGAGGTGTATGGATCATTATGTGGCAGATGAGGCACTGAGGTGTATGGATCACTATGTGGCAGATGAGGGTTAGGGTTACGGTTAGGGTTAGGGTTAGGGTTAGGGGTTAGGGTTAGGGTTAGGGGTAGGGTATAGGGTTAGGTGTATGGATCACTATGTGGCAGATGAGGCACTGAGGTGTATGGATCACTATGTGGCAGATGAGACACTGAGGTGTATGGATCACTATGTGGCAGATGAGGCACTGAGGTGTATGGATCACTATGTGGCAGATGAGGCACTGAGGTGTATGGATCACTATGTGGCAGATGAGGCACTGAGGTGTATGGATCACTGTGGCAGATGAGGCACTGAGGTGTACGGATCACTACGTGGCAGATGAGGCACTGAGGTGTATGGATCACTATGTGGCAGATAAGGGTTAGGGTTAGGGTGAGGGGTTAGGGTTAGGGTCACTATGTGTCAGATGAGGCACTGAGGTGTACGGATCACTGTGGCAGATGAAGCAATGAGGTATGTGGATCACTATGTGGCAGATGAGGCACTGAGGTGTATGGATCATTATGTGGCAGATGAGGCACTGAGGTGTATGGATCATTATGTGGCAGATGAGGCACTCAGGTGTATGGATCACTATGTGGCAGATGAGGGTTAGGGTTACGGTTAGGGTTAGGGTTAGGGTTAGGGGTTAGGCTTAGGGTTAGGGTATAGGGTTAGGTGTATGGATCACTATGTGGCAGATGAGGCACTGAAGTGTATGGATCACTATGTGGCAGATGAGGCACTGAGGTGTACGGATCATTATGTGGCAGATGAGGCACTGAGGTGTATGGATCATTATGTGGCAGATGAGGCACTGAGGTGTATGGATCACTATGTGGCAGCTGAGGCACTGAGGTGTACGGATCATTATGTGGCAGATGAGGCACTGAGGTGTATGGATCATTATGTGGCAGATGAGGCACTGAGGTGTATGGATCACTATGTGGCAGATGAGGCACTGAGGTGTATGGATCACTATGTGGCAGATGAGGCACTGAGGTGTATGGATCATTATGTGGCAGATGAGGCACTGAGGTGTATGGATCACTATGTGGCAGATGAGGGTTAGGGTTAGGGATAGGGTTAGGGGTTAGGGTTAGGGTTAGGGTAGGGGTTAGGGGTTAGGGTTAGGGGTTAGGGTTAGGGTTATGGTCACTATGTGTCAGATGAGGCACTGAGGTGTACGGATCACTATGTGTCAGATGAGGCACTGAGGTGTATGGATCACTATGTGGCAGATGAGGCACTGAGGTGTACAGATCATTATGTGGCAGATGAGGCACTGAGGTGTATGGATCATTATGTGGCAGATGAGGCACTGAGGTGTATGGATCACTATGTGGCAGATGAGGGTTAGGGTTACGGTTAGGGTTAGGGTTAGGGTTAGGGGTTAGGGTTAGGGTTAGGGTATAGGGTTAGGTGTATGGATCACTATGTGGCAGATGAGGGTTAGGGTTACGGTTAGGGTTAGGGTTAGGGTTAAGGGTTAGGGTTAGGGTTAGGGGTAGGGTATAGGGTTAGGTGTATGGATCACTATGTGGCAGATGAGGCACTGAGGTGTATGGATCACTATGTGGCAGATGAGACACTGAGGTGTATGGATCACTATGTGGCAGATAAGGCACTGAGGTGTATGGATCACTATGTGGCAGATGAGGCACTGAGGTGTATGGATCACTATGTGGCAGATGAGGCACTGAGGTGTATGGATCACTGTGGCAGATGAGGCACTGAGGTGTACGGATCACTACGTGGCAGATGAGGCACTGAGGTGTATGGATCACTATGTGGCAGATAAGGGTTAGGGTTAGGGTGAGGGGTTAGGGTTAGGGTCACTATGTGTCAGATGAGGCACTGAGGTGTACGGATCACTATGTGGCAGATGAGGCACTGAGGTGTACGGATCATTATGTGGCAGATGTGGCACTGAGGTGTATGGATCATTATGTGGCAGATGAGGCACTGAGGTGTATGGATCACTATGTGGCAGATGAGGGTTAGGGTTACGGTTAGGTTTCGGGTTAGGGTTAGGGGTTAGGTGTATGGATCACTATGTGGCAGATGAGGCACTGAGGTGTATGGATCACTATGTGGCAGATGAGACACTGAGGAGTATGGATCACTATGTGGCAGATGAGGCACTGAGGTGTATGGATCACTATGTGGCAGATGAGGCACTGAGGTGTATGGATCACTATGTGGCAGAGGAGGCACTGTGTATGGATCACTGTGGCAGATGAGGCACTGAGGTGTACAGATCATTATGTGGCAGATGAGGCACTGAGGTGTATGGATCATTATGTGGCAGATGAGGCACTGAGGTGTATGGATCACTATGTGGCAGATGAGGGTTAGGGTTAGGGTTAGGGGTTAGGGGTTAGGGTAAGGGTTAGGGTTAGGGTTAGGGTTAAGGTCACTGTGTCAGATGAGGCACTGAGGTGTACGGATCACTATGTGGCAGATGAGGCACTGAGGTGTATGGATCACTATGTGGCAGATGAGGCACTGAGGTGTATGGATCATTATGTGGCAGATGAGGCACTGAGGTGTATGGATCATTATGTGGCAGATGAGGCACTGAGGTGTATGGATCACTATGTGGCAGATGAGGGTTAGGGTTACGGTTAGGGTTAGGGTTAGGGTTAGGGGTTAGGGTTAGGGTTAGGGGTAGGGTATAGGGTTAGGTGTATGGATCACTATGTGGCAGATGAGGCACTGAGGTGTATGGATCACTATGTGGCAGATGAGACACTGAGGTGTATGGATCACTATGTGGCAGATGAGGCACTGAGGTGTATGGATCACTATGTGGCAGATGAGGCACTGAGGTGTATGGATCACTATGTGGCAGATGAGGCACTGAGGTGTATGGATCACTGTGGCAGATGAGGCACTGAGGTGTACGGATCACTACGTGGCAGATGAGGCACTGAGGTGTATGGATCACTATGTGGCAGATAAGGGTTAGGGTTAGGGTGAGGGGTTAGGGTTAGGGTCACTATGTGTCAGATGAGGCACTGAGGTGTACGGATCACTGTGGCAGATGAAGCAATGAGGTATGTGGATCACTATGTGGCAGATGAGGCACTGAGGTGTATGGATCATTATGTGGCAGATGAGGCACTGAGGTGTATGGATCATTATGTGGCAGATGAGGCACTCAGGTGTATGGATCACTATGTGGCAGATGAGGGTTAGGGTTACGGTTAGGGTTAGGGTTAGGGTTAGGGGTTAGGCTTAGGGTTAGGGTATAGGGTTAGGTGTATGGATCACTATGTGGCAGATGAGGCACTGAAGTGTATGGATCACTATGTGGCAGATGAGGCACTGAGGTGTACGGATCATTATGTGGCAGATGAGGCACTGAGGTGTATGGATCATTATGTGGCAGATGAGGCACTGAGGTGTATGGATCACTATGTGGCAGCTGAGGCACTGAGGTGTACGGATCATTATGTGGCAGATGAGGCACTGAGGTGTACGGATCATTATGTGGCAGATGAGGCACTGAGGTGTATGGATCATTATGTGGCAGATGAGGCACTGAGGTGTATGGATCATTATGTGGCAGATGAGGCACTGAGGTGTATGGATCATTATGTGGCAGATGAGGCACTGAGGTGTATGGATCACTATGTGGCAGATGAGGCACTGAGGTGTATGGATCACTATGTGGCAGATGAGGGTTAGGGTTAGGGATAGGGTTAGGGGTTAGGGTTAGGGTTAGGGTAGGGGTTAGGGGTTAGGGTTAGGGGTTAGGGTTAGGGTTATGGTCACTATGTGTCAGATGAGGCACTGAGGTGTACGGATCACTATGTGGCAGATGAGGCACTGAGGTGTATGGATCACTATGTGGCAGATGAGGCACTGAGGTGTACAGATCATTATGTGGCAGATGAGGCACTGAGGTGTATGGATCAGTATGTGGCAGATGAGGCACTGAGGTGTATGGATCACTATGTGGCAGATGAGGGTTAGGGTTACGGTTAGGGTTAGGGTTAGGGTTAGGGGTTAGGGTTAGGGTTAGGGTATAGGGTTAGGTGTATGGATCACTATGTGGCAGATGAGGGTTAGGGTTACGGTTAGGGTTAGGGTTAGGGTTAAGGGTTAGGGTTAGGGTTAGGGGTAGGGTATAGGGTTAGGTGTATGGATCACTATGTGGCAGATGAGGCACTGAGGAGTATGGATCACTATGTGGCAGATGAGACACTGAGGTGTATGGATCACTATGTGGCAGATAAGGCACTGAGGTGTATGGATCACTATGTGGCAGATGAGGCACTGAGGTGTATGGATCACTATGTGGCAGATGAGGCACTGAGGTGTATGGATCACTGTGGCAGATGAGGCACTGAGGTGTACGGATCACTACGTGGCAGATGAGGCACTGAGGTGTATGGATCACTATGTGGCAGATAAGGGTTAGGGTTAGGGTGAGGGGTTAGGGTTAGGGTCACTATGTGTCAGATGAGGCACTGAGGTGTACGGATCACTATGTGGCAGATGAGGCACTGAGGTGTACGGATCATTATGTGGCAGATGTGGCACTGAGGTGTATGGATCATTATGTGGCAGATGAGGCACTGAGGTGTATGGATCACTATGTGGCAGATGAGGGTTAGGGTTACGGTTAGGTTTCGGGTTAGGGTTAGGGGTTAGGTGTATGGATCACTATGTGGCAGATGAGGCACTGAGGTGTATGGATCACTATGTGGCAGATGAGACACTGAGGAGTATGGATCACTATGTGGCAGATGAGGCACTGAGGTGTATGGATCACTATGTGGCAGATGAGGCACTGAGGTGTATGGATCACTATGTGGCAGAGGAGGCACTGTGTATGGATCACTGTGGCAGATGAGGCACTGAGGTGTACAGATCATTATGTGGCAGATGAGGCACTGAGGTGTATGGATCATTATGTGGCAGATGAGGCACTGAGGTGTATGGATCACTATGTGGCAGATGAGGGTTAGGGTTAGGGTTAGGGGTTAGGGGTTAGGGTAAGGGTTAGGGTTAGGGTTAGGGTTAAGGTCACTGTGTCAGATGAGGCACTGAGGTGTACGGATCACTATGTGGCAGATGAGGCACTGAGGTGTATGGATCACTATGTGGCAGATGAGGCACTGAGGTGTACGGATCATTATGTGGCAGATGAGGCACTGAGGTGTATGGATCATTATGTGGCAGATGAGGCACTGAGGTGTATGGATCACTATGTGGCAGATGAGGGTTAGGGTTACGGTTAGGGTTAGGGTTAGGGTTAGGGGTTAGGGTTAGGGTTAGGGGTAGGGTATAGGGTTAGGTGTATGGATCACTATGTGGCAGATGAGGCACTGAGGTGTATGGATCACTATGTGGCAGATGAGACACTGAGGTGTATGGATCACTATGTGGCAGATGAGGCACTGAGGTGTATGGATCACTATGTGGCAGATGAGGCACTGAGGTGTATGGATCACTATGTGGCAGATGAGGCACTGAGGTGTATGGATCACTGTGGCAGATGAGGCACTGAGGTGTACGGATCACTACGTGGCAGATGAGGCACTGAGGTGTATGGATCACTATGTGGCAGATAAGGGTTAGGGTTAGGGTGAGGGGTTAGGGTTAGGGTCACTATGTGTCAGATGAGGCACTGAGGTGTACGGATCACTGTGGCAGATGAAGCAATGAGGTATGTGGATCACTATGTGGCAGATGAGGCACTGAGGTGTATGGATCATTATGTGGCAGATGAGGCACTGAGGTGTATGGATCATTATGTGGCAGATGAGGCACTCAGGTGTATGGATCACTATGTGGCAGATGAGGGTTAGGGTTACGGTTAGGGTTAGGGTTAGGGTTAGGGGTTAGGCTTAGGGTTAGGGTATAGGGTTAGGTGTATGGATCACTATGTGGCAGATGAGGCACTGAAGTGTATGGATCACTATGTGGCAGATGAGGCACTGAGGTGTACGGATCATTATGTGGCAGATGAGGCACTGAGGTGTATGGATCATTATGTGGCAGATGAGGCACTGAGGTGTATGGATCACTATGTGGCAGCTGAGGCACTGAGGTGTACGGATCATTATGTGGCAGATGAGGCACTGAGGTGTACGGATCATTATGTGGCAGATGAGGCACTGAGGTGTATGGATCATTATGTGGCAGATGAGGCACTGAGGTGTATGGATCATTATGTGGCAGATGAGGCACTGAGGTGTATGGATCATTATGTGGCAGATGAGGCACTGAGGTGTATGGATCACTATGTGGCAGATGAGGCACTGAGGTGTATGGATCACTATGTGGCAGATGAGGGTTAGGGTTAGGGATAGGGTTAGGGGTTAGGGTTAGGGTTAGGGTAGGGGTTAGGGGTTAGGGTTAGGGGTTAGGGTTAGGGTTATGGTCACTATGTGTCAGATGAGGCACTGAGGTGTACGGATCACTATGTGGCAGATGAGGCACTGAGGTGTATGGATCACTATGTGGCAGATGAGGCACTGAGGTGTACAGATCATTATGTGGCAGATGAGGCACTGAGGTGTATGGATCAGTATGTGGCAGATGAGGCACTGAGGTGTATGGATCACTATGTGGCAGATGAGGGTTAGGGTTACGGTTAGGGTTAGGGTTAGGGTTAGGGGTTAGGGTTAGGGTTAGGGTATAGGGTTAGGTGTATGGATCACTATGTGGCAGATGAGGGTTAGGGTTACGGTTAGGGTTAGGGTTAGGGTTAAGGGTTAGGGTTAGGGTTAGGGGTAGGGTATAGGGTTAGGTGTATGGATCACTATGTGGCAGATGAGGCACTGAGGAGTATGGATCACTATGTGGCAGATGAGACACTGAGGTGTATGGATCACTATGTGGCAGATAAGGCACTGAGGTGTATGGATCACTATGTGGCAGATGAGGCACTGAGGTGTATGGATCACTATGTGGCAGATGAGGCACTGAGGTGTATGGATCACTGTGGCAGATGAGGCACTGAGGTGTACGGATCACTACGTGGCAGATGAGGCACTGAGGTGTATGGATCACTATGTGGCAGATAAGGGTTAGGGTTAGGGTGAGGGGTTAGGGTTAGGGTCACTATGTGTCAGATGAGGCACTGAGGTGTACGGATCACTATGTGGCAGATGAGGCACTGAGGTGTACGGATCATTATGTGGCAGATGTGGCACTGAGGTGTATGGATCATTATGTGGCAGATGAGGCACTGAGGTGTATGGATCACTATGTGGCAGATGAGGGTTAGGGTTACGGTTAGGTTTCGGGTTAGGGTTAGGGGTTAGGTGTATGGATCACTATGTGGCAGATGAGGCACTGAGGTGTATGGATCACTATGTGGCAGATGAGACACTGAGGAGTATGGATCACTATGTGGCAGATGAGGCACTGAGGTGTATGGATCACTATGTGGCAGATGAGGCACTGAGGTGTATGGATCACTATGTGGCAGAGGAGGCACTGTGTATGGATCACTGTGGCAGATGAGGCACTGAGGTGTACAGATCATTATGTGGCAGATGAGGCACTGAGGTGTATGGATCATTATGTGGCAGATGAGGCACTGAGGTGTATGGATCACTATGTGGCAGATGAGGGTTAGGGTTAGGGTTAGGGGTTAGGGGTTAGGGTAAGGGTTAGGGTTAGGGTTAGGGTTAAGGTCACTGTGTCAGATGAGGCACTGAGGTGTACGGATCACTATGTGGCAGATGAGGCACTGAGGTGTATGGATCACTATGTGGCAGATGAGGCACTGAGGTGTACGGATCATTATGTGGCAGATGAGGCACTGAGGTGTATGGATCATTATGTGGCAGATGAGGCACTGAGGTGTATGGATCACTATGTGGCAGATGAGGGTTAGGGTTACGGTTAGGGTTAGGGTTAGGGTTAGGGGTTAGGGTTAGGGTTAGGGGTAGGGTATAGGGTTAGGTGTATGGATCACTATGTGGCAGATGAGGCACTGAGGTGTATGGATCACTATGTGGCAGATGAGACACTGAGGTGTATGGATCACTATGTGGCAGATGAGGCACTGAGGTGTATGGATCACTATGTGGCAGATGAGGCACTGAGGTGTATGGATCACTATGTGGCAGATGAGGCACTGAGGTGTATGGATCACTGTGGCAGATGAGGCACTGAGGTGTACGGATCACTACGTGGCAGATGAGGCACTGAGGTGTATGGATCACTATGTGGCAGATAAGGGTTAGGGTTAGGGTGAGGGGTTAGGGTTAGGGTCACTATGTGTCAGATGAGGCACTGAGGTGTACGGATCACTGTGGCAGATGAAGCAATGAGGTATGTGGATCACTATGTGGCAGATGAGGCACTGAGGTGTATGGATCATTATGTGGCAGATGAGGCACTGAGGTGTATGGATCATTATGTGGCAGATGAGGCACTCAGGTGTATGGATCACTATGTGGCAGATGAGGGTTAGGGTTACGGTTAGGGTTAGGGTTAGGGTTAGGGGTTAGGCTTAGGGTTAGGGTATAGGGTTAGGTGTATGGATCACTATGTGGCAGATGAGGCACTGAAGTGTATGGATCACTATGTGGCAGATGAGGCACTGAGGTGTACGGATCATTATGTGGCAGATGAGGCACTGAGGTGTATGGATCATTATGTGGCAGATGAGGCACTGAGGTGTATGGATCACTATGTGGCAGCTGAGGCACTGAGGTGTACGGATCATTATGTGGCAGATGAGGCACTGAGGTGTACGGATCATTATGTGGCAGATGAGGCACTGAGGTGTATGGATCATTATGTGGCAGATGAGGCACTGAGGTGTATGGATCATTATGTGGCAGATGAGGCACTGAGGTGTATGGATCATTATGTGGCAGATGAGGCACTGAGGTGTATGGATCACTATGTGGCAGATGAGGCACTGAGGTGTATGGATCACTATGTGGCAGATGAGGGTTAGGGTTACGGTTAGGTTTCGGGTTAGGGTTAGGGGTTAGGTGTATGGATCACTATGTGGCAGATGAGGCACTGAGGTGTATGGATCACTATGTGGCAGATGAGACACTGAGGAGTATGGATCACTATGTGGCAGATGAGGCACTGAGGTGTATGGATCACTATGTGGCAGATGAGGCACTGAGGTGTATGGATCACTATGTGGCAGAGGAGGCACTGAGGTGTATGGATCACTGTGGCAGATGAGGCACTGAGGTGTACAGATCATTATGTGGCAGATGAGGCACTGAGGTGTATGGATCATTATGTGGCAGATGAGGCACTGAGGTGTATGGATCATTATGTGGCAGATGAGGGTTAGGGTTAGGGTTAGGGGTTAGGGGTTAGGGTAAGGGTTAGGGTTAGGGTTAGGGTTAGGGTTAAGGTCACTGTGTCAGATGAGGCACTGAGGTGTACGGATCACTATGTGGCAGATGAGGCACTGAGGTGTATGAATCACTTTGTGGCAGATGAGGCACTGAGGTGTACGGATCATTATGTGGCAGATGAGGCACTGAGGTGTATGGATCATTATGTGGCAGATGAGGCACTGAGGTGTATGGATCACTATGTGGCAGATGAGGGTTAGGGTTACGGTTAGGGTTAGGGTTAGGGTTACGGGTTAGGGTTAGGGTTAGGGGTAGGGTATAGGGTTAGGTGTATGGATCACTATGTGGCAGATGAGGCACTGAGGTGTATGGATCACTATGTGGCAGATGAGACACTGAGGTGTATGGATCACTATGTGGCAGATGAGGCACTGAGGTGTATGGATCACTATGTGGCAGATGAGGCACTGAGGTGTATGGATCACTATGTGGCAGATAAGGGTTAGGGTTAGGGTGAGGGGTTAGGGTTAGGGTCACTATGTGTCAGATGAGGCACTGAGGTGTACGGATCACTATGTGGCAGATGAGGCACTGAGGTGTACGGATCATTATGTGGCAGATGTGGCACTGAGGTGTATGGATCATTATGTGGCAGATGAGGCACTGAGGTGTATGGATCACTATGTGGCAGATGAGGGTTAGGGTTACGGTTAGGTTTCGGGTTAGGGTTAGGGGTTAGGTGTATGGATCACTATGTGGCAGATGAGGCACTGAGGTGTATGGATCACTATGTGGCAGATGAGACACTGAGGAGTATGGATCACTATGTGGCAGATGAGGCACTGAGGTGTAAGGATCACTATGTGGCAGATGAGGCACTGAGGTGTATGGATCACTATGTGGCAGAGGAGGCACTGAGGTGTATGGATCACTGTGGAAGATGAGGCACTGAGGTGTACAGATCATTATGTGGCAGATGAGGTACTGAGGTGTATGGATCACTATGTGGCAGATGAGGGTTAGGGTTAGGGTTAGGGGTTAGGGGTTAGGGTAAGGGTTAGGGTTAGGGTTAAGGTCACTGTGTCAGATGAGGCACTGAGGTGTACGGATCACTATGTGGCAGATGAGGCACTGAGGTGTATGGATCACTATGTGGCAGATGAGGCACTGAGGTGTACGGATCATTATGTGGCAGATGAGGCACTGAGGTGTATGGATCATTATGTGGCAGATGAGGCACTGAGGTGTATGGATCACTATGTGGCAGATGAGGGTTAGGGTTACGGTTAGGGTTAGGGTTAGGGTTAGGGTTAGGGGTTAGGGTTAGGGTTAGGGGTAGGGTATAGGGTTAGGTGTATGGATCACTATGTGGCAGATGAGGCACTGAGGTGTATGGATCACTATGTGGCAGATGAGACACTGAGGTGTATGGATCACTATGTGGCAGATGAGGCACTGAGGTGTATGGATCACTATGTGGCAGATGAGGCACTGAGGTGTATGGATCACTATGTGGCAGATGAGGCACTGAGGTGTATGGATCACTGTGGCAGATGAGGCACTGAGGTGTACGGATCACTACGTGGCAGATGAGGCACTGAGGTGTATGGATCACTATGTGGCAGATAAGGGTTAGGGTTAGGGTGAGGGGTTAGGGTTAGGGTCACTATGTGTCAGATGAGGCACTGAGGTGTACGGATCACTGTGGCAGATGAAGCAATGAGGTATGTGGATCACTATGTGGCAGATGAGGCACTGAGGTGTACGGATCATTATGTGGCAGATGAGGCACTGAGGTGTATGGATCATTATGTGGCAGATGAGGCACTCAGGTGTATGGATCACTATGTGGCAGATGAGGGTTAGGGTTACGGTTAGGGTTAGGGTTAGGGTTAGGGGTTAGGCTTAGGGTTAGGGTATAGGGTTAGGTGTATGGATCACTATGTGGCAGATGAGGCACTGAAGTGTATGGATCACTATGTGGCAGATGAGGCACTGAGGTGTACGGATCATTATGTGGCAGATGAGGCACTGAGGTGTATGGATCATTATGTGGCAGATGAGGCACTGAGGTGTATGGATCACTATGTGGCAGATGAGGCACTGAGGTGTACGGATCATTATGTGGCAGATGAGGCACTGAGGTGTATGGATCATTATGTGGCAGATGAGGCACTCAGGTGTATGGATCACTATGTGGCAGATGAGGGTTAGGGTTACGGTTAGGGTTAGGGTTAGGGTTAGGGGTTAGGCTTAGGGTTAGGGTATAGGGTTAGGTGTATGGATCACTATGTGGCAGATGAGGCACTGAAGTGTATGGATCACTATGTGGCAGATGAGGCACTGAGGTGTACGGATCATTATGTGGCAGATGAGGCACTGAGGTGTATGGATCATTATGTGGCAGATGAGGCACTGAGGTGTATGGATCACTATGTGGCAGCTGAGGCACTGAGGTGTACGGATCATTATGTGGCAGATGAGGCACTGAGGTGTACGGATCATTATGTGGCAGATGAGGCACTGAGGTGTATGGATCATTATGTGGCAGATGAGGCACTGAGGTGTATGGATCACTATGTGGCAGATGAGGGTTAGGGTTACGGTTAGGGTTAGGGTTAGGGGTTAGGGTTAGGGTTAGGGGTAGGGTATAGGGTTAGGTGTATGGATCACTATGTGGCAGATGAGGCACTGAGGTGTTTGGATCACTATGTGGCAGATGAGACACTGAGGTGTATGGATCACTATGTGGCAGATGAGGCACTGAGGTGTATGGATCACTATGTGGCAGATGAGGCACTGAGGTGTATGGATCACTATGTGGCAGATGAGGCACTGAGGTGTATGGATCACTGTGGCAGATGAGGCACTGAGGTGTACGGATCACTACGTGGCAGATGAGGCACTGAGGTGTATGGATCACTATGTGGCAGATAAGGGTTAGGGTTAGGGTGAGGGGTTAGGGTTAGGGTCACTATGTGTCAGATGAGGCACTGAGGTGTACGGATCACTGTGGCAGATGAAGCAATGAGGTATGTGGATCACTATGTGGCAGATGAGGCACTGAGGTGTACGGATCATTATGTGGCAGATGAGGCACTGAGGTGTATGGATCATTATGTGGCAGATGAGGCACTGAGGTGTATGGATCACTATGTGGCAGATGAGGGTTAGGGTTACGGTTAGGGTTAGGGTTAGGGGTTAGGCTTAGGGTTAGGGTATAGGGTTAGGTGTATGGATCACTATGTGGCAGATGAGGCACTGAAGTGTATGGATCACTATGTGGCAGATGAGGCACTGAGGTGTACGGATCATTATGTGGCAGATGAGGCACTGAGGTGTATGGATCATTATGTGGCAGATGAGGCACTGAGGTGTATGGATCACTATGTGGCAGCTGAGGCACTGAGGTGTACGGATCATTATGTGGCAGATGAGGCACTGAGGTGTATGGATCATTATGTGGCAGATGAGGCACTGAGGTGTATGGATCACTATGTGGCAGATTAGGCACTGAGGTGTATGGATCACTATGTGGCAGATGAGGGTTAGGGTTACGGTTAGGTTTCGGGTTAGGGTTAGGGGTTAGGTGTATGGATCACTATGTGGCAGATGAGGCACTGAGGTGTATGGATCACTATGTGGCAGATGAGACACTGAGGAGTATGGATCACTATGTGGCAGATGAGGCACTGAGGTGTATGGATCACTATGTGGCAGATGAGGCACTGAGGTGTATGGATCACTATGTGGCAGAGGAGGCACTGAGGTGTATGGATCACTGTGGCAGATGAGGCACTGAGGTGTACAGATCATTATGTGGCAGATGAGGCACTGAGGTGTATGGATCATTATGTGGCAGATGAGGCACTGAGGTGTATGGATCATTATGTGGCAGATGAGGGTTAGGGTTAGGGTTAGGGGTTAGGGGTTAGGGTAAGGGTTAGGGTTAGGGTTAGGGTTAGGGTTAAGGTCACTGTGTCAGATGAGGCACTGAGGTGTACGGATCACTGTGTGGCAGATGAGGCACTGAGGTGTATGAATCACTATGTGGCAGATGAGGCACTGAGGTGTACGGATCATTATGTGGCAGATGAGGCACTGAGGTGTATGGATCATTATGTGGCAGATGAGGCACTGAGGTGTATGGATCACTATGTGGCAGATGAGGGTTAGGGTTACGGTTAGGGTTAGGGTTAGGGTTACGGGTTAGGGTTAGGGTTAGGGGTAGGGTATAGGGTTAGGTGTATGGATCACTATGTGGCAGATGAGGCACTGAGGTGTATGGATCACTATGTGGCAGATGAGACACTGAGGTGTATGGATCACTATGTGGCAGATGAGGCACTGAGGTGTATGGATCACTATGTGGCAGATGAGGCACTGAGGTGTATGGATCACTATGTGGCAGATGAGGCACTGAGGTGTATGGATCACTGTGGCAGATGAGGCACTGAGGTGTACGGATCACTACGTGGCAGATGAGGCACTGAGGTGTATGGATCACTATGTGGCAGATAAGGGTTAGGGTTAGGGTGAGGGGTTAGGGTTAGGGTCACTATGTGTCAGATGAGGCACTGAGGTGTACGGATCACTGTGGCAGATGAAGCAATGAGGTATGTGGATCACTATGTGGCAGATGAGGCACTGAGGTGTACGGATCATTATGTGGCAGATGAGGCACTGAGGTGTATGGATCATTATGTGGCAGATGAGGCACTGAGGTGTATGGATCACTATGTGGCAGATGAGGGTTAGGGTTACGGTTAGGGTTAGGGTTAGGGGTTAGGCTTAGGGTTAGGGTATAGGGTTAGGTGTATGGATCACTATGTGGCAGATGAGGCACTGAAGTGTATGGATCACTATGTGGCAGATGAGGCACTGAGGTGTACGGATCATTATGTGGCAGATGAGGCACTGAGGTGTATGGATCATTATGTGGCAGATGAGGCACTGAGGTGTATGGATCACTATGTGGCAGCTGAGGAACTGAGGTGTACGGATCATTATGTGGCAGATGAGGCACTGAGGTGTACGGATCATTATGTGGCAGATGAGGCACTGAGGTGTATGGATCATTATGTGGCAGATGAGGCACTGAGGTGTATGGATCACTATGTGGCAGATGAGGCACTGAGGTGTACGGATCATTATGTGGCAGATGAGGCACTGAGGTGTATGGATCATTATGTGGCAGATGAGGCACTGAGGTGTATGGATCACTATGTGGCAGCTGAGGCACTGAGGTGTACGGATCATTATGTGGCAGATGAGGCACTGAGGTGTATGGATCATTATGTGGCAGATGAGGCACTGAGGTGTATGGATCACTATGTGGCAGATGAGGCACTGAGGTGTATGGATCACTATGTGGCAGATGAGGCACTGAGGTGTATGGATCATTATGTGGCAGATGAGGCACTGAGGTGTATGGATCACTATGTGGCAGATGAGGGTTAGGGTTACGGTTAGGGTTAGGGTTAGGGTTAGGGGTTAGGGTTAGGGTTAGGGTATAGGGTTAGGTGTATGGATCACTATGTGGCAGATGAGGGTTAGGGTTACGGTTAGGGTTAGGGTTAGGGTTAAGGGTTAGGGTTAGGGTTAGGGGTAGGGTATAGGGTTAGGTGTATGGATCACTATGTGGCAGATGAGGCACTGAGGTGTATGGATCACTATGTGGCAGATGAGACACTGAGGTGTATGGATCACTATGTGGCAGATGAGGCACTGAGGTGTATGGATCACTATGTGGCAGATGAGGCACTGAGGTGTACGGATCACTATGTGGCAGATGAGGCACTGAGGTGTATGGATCACTATGTGGCAGATGAGGCACTGAGGTGTACAGATCATTATGTGGCAGATGAGGCACTGAGGTGTATGGATCATTATGTGGCAGATGAGGCACTGAGGTGTATGGATCACTATGTGGCAGATGAGGGTTAGGGTTACGGTTAGGGTTAGGGTTAGGGTTAGGGGTTAGGGTTAGGGTTAGGGTATAGGGTTAGGTGTATGGATCACTATGTGGCAGATGAGGGTTAGGGTTAGGGTTAGGGTTAGGGTTAGGGTTAGGGTTAGGGTTAGGGTTAGGGTTAGGGTTAGGGTTAGGGTTAGGGTTAGGGTTAGGGTTAGGGTTAGGGTTAGGGTTAGGGTTAGGGTTAGGGTTAGGGTTAGGGTTAGGGTTAGGGTTAGGGTTAGGGTTAGGGTTAGGGTTAGGGTTAGGGTTAGGGTTAGGGTTAGGGTTAGGGTTAGGGTTAGGGTTAGGGTTAGGGTTAGGGTTAGGGTTAGGGTTAGGGTTAGGGTTAGGGTTAGGGTTAGGGTTAGGGTTAGGGTTAGGGTTAGGGTTAGGGTTAGGGTTAGGGTTAGGGTTAGGGTTAGGGTTAGGGTTAGGGTTAGGGTTAGGGTTAGGGTTAGGGTTAGGGTTAGGGTTAGGGTTAGGGTTAGGGTTAGGGTTAGGGTTAGGGTTAGGGTTAGGGTTAGGGTTAGGGTTAGGGTTAGGGTTAGGGTTAGGGTTAGGGTTAGGGTTAGGGTTAGGGTTAGGGTTAGGGTTAGGGTTAGGGTTAGGGTTAGGGTTAGGGTTAGGGTTAGGGTTAGGGTTAGGGTTAGGGTTAGGGTTAGGGTTAGGGTTAGGGTTAGGGTTAGGGTTAGGGTTAGGGTTAGGGTTAGGGTTAGGGTTAGGGTTAGGGTTAGGGTTAGGGTTAGGGTTAGGGTTAGGGTTAGGGTTAGGGTTAGGGTTAGGGTTAGGGTTAGGGTTAGGGTTAGGGTTAGGGTTAGGGTTAGGGTTAGGGTTAGGGTTAGGGTTAGGGTTAGGGTTAGGGTTAGGGTTAGGGTTAGGGTTAGGGTTAGGGTTAGGGTTAGGGTTAGGGTTAGGGTTAGGGTTAGGGTTAGGGTTAGGGTTAGGGTTAGGGTTAGGGTTAGGGTTAGGGTTAGGGTTAGGGTTAGGGTTAGGGTTAGGGTTAGGGTTAGGGTTAGGGTTAGGGTTAGGGTTAGGGTTAGGGTTAGGGTTAGGGTTAGGGTTAGGGTTAGGGTTAGGGTTAGGGTTAGGGTTAGGGTTAGGGTTAGGGTTAGGGTTAGGGTTAGGGTTAGGGTTAGGGTTAGGGTTAGGGTTAGGGTTAGGGTTAGGGTTAGGGTTAGGGTTAGGGTTAGGGTTAGGGTTAGGGTTAGGGTTAGGGTTAGGGTTAGGGTTAGGGTTAGGGTTAGGGTTAGGGTTAGGGTTAGGGTTAGGGTTAGGGTTAGGGTTAGGGTTAGGGTTAGGGTTAGGGTTAGGGTTAGGGTTAGGGTTAGGGTTAGGGTTAGGGTTAGGGTTAGGGTTAGGGTTAGGGTTAGGGTTAGGGTTAGGGTTAGGGTTAGGGTTAGGGTTAGGGTTAGGGTTAGGGTTAGGGTTAGGGTTAGGGTTAGGGTTAGGGTTAGGGTTAGGGTTAGGGTTAGGGTTAGGGTTAGGGTTAGGGTTAGGGTTAGGGTTAGGGTTAGGGTTAGGGTTAGGGTTAGGGTTAGGGTTAGGGTTAGGGTTAGGGTTAGGGTTAGGGTTAGGGTTAGGGTTAGGGTTAGGGTTAGGGTTAGGGTTAGGGTTAGGGTTAGGGTTAGGGTTAGGGTTAGGGTTAGGGTTAGGGTTAGGGTTAGGGTTAGGGTTAGGGTTAGGGTTAGGGTTAGGGTTAGGGTTAGGGTTAGGGTTAGGGTTAGGGTTAGGGTTAGGGTTAGGGTTAGGGTTAGGGTTAGGGTTAGGGTTAGGGTTAGGGTTAGGGTTAGGGTTAGGGTTAGGGTTAGGGTTAGGGTTAGGGTTAGGGTTAGGGTTAGGGTTAGGGTTAGGGTTAGGGTTAGGGTTAGGGTTAGGGTTAGGGTTAGGGTTAGGGTTAGGGTTAGGGTTAGGGTTAGGGTTAGGGTTAGGGTTAGGGTTAGGGTTAGGGTTAGGGTTAGGGTTAGGGTTAGGGTTAGGGTTAGGGTTAGGGTTAGGGTTAGGGTTAGGGTTAGGGTTAGGGTTAGGGTTAGGGTTAGGGTTAGGGTTAGGGTTAGGGTTAGGGTTAGGGTTAGGGTTAGGGTTAGGGTTAGGGTTAGGGTTAGGGTTAGGGTTAGGGTTAGGGTTAGGGTTAGGGTTAGGGTTAGGGTTAGGGTTAGGGTTAGGGTTAGGGTTAGGGTTAGGGTTAGGGTTAGGGTTAGGGTTAGGGTTAGGGTTAGGGTTAGGGTTAGGGTTAGGGTTAGGGTTAGGGTTAGGGTTAGGGTTAGGGTTAGGGTTAGGGTTAGGGTTAGGGTTAGGGTTAGGGTTAGGGTTAGGGTTAGGGTTAGGGTTAGGGTTAGGGTTAGGGTTAGGGTTAGGGTTAGGGTTAGGGTTAGGGTTAGG
>NC_135237.1:0-5000 GCF_051348905.1 Ranitomeya variabilis | reverse complement strand
GGCAGATGAGGCACTGAGGTGTATGGATCACTATGTGGCAGATGAGGGTTAGGGTTAGGGTTAGGGGTTAGGGGTTAGGGTAAGGGTTAGGGTTAGGGTTAGGGTTAAGGTCACTGTGTCAGATGAGGCACTGAGGTGTACGGATCACTATGTGGCAGATGAGGCACTGAGGTGTATGGATCACTATGTGGCAGATGAGGCACTGAGGTGTACGGATCATTATGTGGCAGATGAGGCACTGAGGTGTATGGATCATTATGTGGCAGATGAGGCACTGAGGTGTATGGATCACTATGTGGCAGATGAGGGTTAGGGTTACGGTTAGGGTTAGGGTTAGGGTTAGGGGTTAGGGTTAGGGTTAGGGGTAGGGTATAGGGTTAGGTGTATGGATCACTATGTGGCAGATGAGGCACTGAGGTGTATGGATCACTATGTGGCAGATGAGACACTGAGGTGTATGGATCACTATGTGGCAGATGAGGCACTGAGGTGTATGGATCACTATGTGGCAGATGAGGCACTGAGGTGTATGGATCACTATGTGGCAGATGAGGCACTGAGGTGTATGGATCACTGTGGCAGATGAGGCACTGAGGTGTACGGATCACTACGTGGCAGATGAGGCACTGAGGTGTATGGATCACTATGTGGCAGATAAGGGTTAGGGTTAGGGTGAGGGGTTAGGGTTAGGGTCACTATGTGTCAGATGAGGCACTGAGGTGTACGGATCACTGTGGCAGATGAAGCAATGAGGTATGTGGATCACTATGTGGCAGATGAGGCACTGAGGTGTATGGATCATTATGTGGCAGATGAGGCACTGAGGTGTATGGATCATTATGTGGCAGATGAGGCACTCAGGTGTATGGATCACTATGTGGCAGATGAGGGTTAGGGTTACGGTTAGGGTTAGGGTTAGGGTTAGGGGTTAGGCTTAGGGTTAGGGTATAGGGTTAGGTGTATGGATCACTATGTGGCAGATGAGGCACTGAAGTGTATGGATCACTATGTGGCAGATGAGGCACTGAGGTGTACGGATCATTATGTGGCAGATGAGGCACTGAGGTGTATGGATCATTATGTGGCAGATGAGGCACTGAGGTGTATGGATCACTATGTGGCAGCTGAGGCACTGAGGTGTACGGATCATTATGTGGCAGATGAGGCACTGAGGTGTACGGATCATTATGTGGCAGATGAGGCACTGAGGTGTATGGATCATTATGTGGCAGATGAGGCACTGAGGTGTATGGATCATTATGTGGCAGATGAGGCACTGAGGTGTATGGATCATTATGTGGCAGATGAGGCACTGAGGTGTATGGATCACTATGTGGCAGATGAGGCACTGAGGTGTATGGATCACTATGTGGCAGATGAGGGTTAGGGTTACGGTTAGGTTTCGGGTTAGGGTTAGGGGTTAGGTGTATGGATCACTATGTGGCAGATGAGGCACTGAGGTGTATGGATCACTATGTGGCAGATGAGACACTGAGGAGTATGGATCACTATGTGGCAGATGAGGCACTGAGGTGTATGGATCACTATGTGGCAGATGAGGCACTGAGGTGTATGGATCACTATGTGGCAGAGGAGGCACTGAGGTGTATGGATCACTGTGGCAGATGAGGCACTGAGGTGTACAGATCATTATGTGGCAGATGAGGCACTGAGGTGTATGGATCATTATGTGGCAGATGAGGCACTGAGGTGTATGGATCATTATGTGGCAGATGAGGGTTAGGGTTAGGGTTAGGGGTTAGGGGTTAGGGTAAGGGTTAGGGTTAGGGTTAGGGTTAGGGTTAAGGTCACTGTGTCAGATGAGGCACTGAGGTGTACGGATCACTATGTGGCAGATGAGGCACTGAGGTGTATGAATCACTTTGTGGCAGATGAGGCACTGAGGTGTACGGATCATTATGTGGCAGATGAGGCACTGAGGTGTATGGATCATTATGTGGCAGATGAGGCACTGAGGTGTATGGATCACTATGTGGCAGATGAGGGTTAGGGTTACGGTTAGGGTTAGGGTTAGGGTTACGGGTTAGGGTTAGGGTTAGGGGTAGGGTATAGGGTTAGGTGTATGGATCACTATGTGGCAGATGAGGCACTGAGGTGTATGGATCACTATGTGGCAGATGAGACACTGAGGTGTATGGATCACTATGTGGCAGATGAGGCACTGAGGTGTATGGATCACTATGTGGCAGATGAGGCACTGAGGTGTATGGATCACTATGTGGCAGATAAGGGTTAGGGTTAGGGTGAGGGGTTAGGGTTAGGGTCACTATGTGTCAGATGAGGCACTGAGGTGTACGGATCACTATGTGGCAGATGAGGCACTGAGGTGTACGGATCATTATGTGGCAGATGTGGCACTGAGGTGTATGGATCATTATGTGGCAGATGAGGCACTGAGGTGTATGGATCACTATGTGGCAGATGAGGGTTAGGGTTACGGTTAGGTTTCGGGTTAGGGTTAGGGGTTAGGTGTATGGATCACTATGTGGCAGATGAGGCACTGAGGTGTATGGATCACTATGTGGCAGATGAGACACTGAGGAGTATGGATCACTATGTGGCAGATGAGGCACTGAGGTGTAAGGATCACTATGTGGCAGATGAGGCACTGAGGTGTATGGATCACTATGTGGCAGAGGAGGCACTGAGGTGTATGGATCACTGTGGAAGATGAGGCACTGAGGTGTACAGATCATTATGTGGCAGATGAGGTACTGAGGTGTATGGATCACTATGTGGCAGATGAGGGTTAGGGTTAGGGTTAGGGGTTAGGGGTTAGGGTAAGGGTTAGGGTTAGGGTTAAGGTCACTGTGTCAGATGAGGCACTGAGGTGTACGGATCACTATGTGGCAGATGAGGCACTGAGGTGTATGGATCACTATGTGGCAGATGAGGCACTGAGGTGTACGGATCATTATGTGGCAGATGAGGCACTGAGGTGTATGGATCATTATGTGGCAGATGAGGCACTGAGGTGTATGGATCACTATGTGGCAGATGAGGGTTAGGGTTACGGTTAGGGTTAGGGTTAGGGTTAGGGTTAGGGGTTAGGGTTAGGGTTAGGGGTAGGGTATAGGGTTAGGTGTATGGATCACTATGTGGCAGATGAGGCACTGAGGTGTATGGATCACTATGTGGCAGATGAGACACTGAGGTGTATGGATCACTATGTGGCAGATGAGGCACTGAGGTGTATGGATCACTATGTGGCAGATGAGGCACTGAGGTGTATGGATCACTATGTGGCAGATGAGGCACTGAGGTGTATGGATCACTGTGGCAGATGAGGCACTGAGGTGTACGGATCACTACGTGGCAGATGAGGCACTGAGGTGTATGGATCACTATGTGGCAGATAAGGGTTAGGGTTAGGGTGAGGGTTAGGGTTAGGGTCACTATGTGTCAGATGAGGCACTGAGGTGTACGGATCACTGTGGCAGATGAAGCAATGAGGTATGTGGATCACTATGTGGCAGATGAGGCACTGAGGTGTACGGATCATTATGTGGCAGATGAGGCACTGAGGTGTATGGATCATTATGTGGCAGATGAGGCACTCAGGTGTATGGATCACTATGTGGCAGATGAGGGTTAGGGTTACGGTTAGGGTTAGGGTTAGGGTTAGGGGTTAGGCTTAGGGTTAGGGTATAGGGTTAGGTGTATGGATCACTATGTGGCAGATGAGGCACTGAAGTGTATGGATCACTATGTGGCAGATGAGGCACTGAGGTGTACGGATCATTATGTGGCAGATGAGGCACTGAGGTGTATGGATCATTATGTGGCAGATGAGGCACTGAGGTGTATGGATCACTATGTGGCAGATGAGGCACTGAGGTGTACGGATCATTATGTGGCAGATGAGGCACTGAGGTGTATGGATCATTATGTGGCAGATGAGGCACTCAGGTGTATGGATCACTATGTGGCAGATGAGGGTTAGGGTTACGGTTAGGGTTAGGGTTAGGGTTAGGGGTTAGGCTTAGGGTTAGGGTATAGGGTTAGGTGTATGGATCACTATGTGGCAGATGAGGCACTGAAGTGTATGGATCACTATGTGGCAGATGAGGCACTGAGGTGTACGGATCATTATGTGGCAGATGAGGCACTGAGGTGTATGGATCATTATGTGGCAGATGAGGCACTGAGGTGTATGGATCACTATGTGGCAGCTGAGGCACTGAGGTGTACGGATCATTATGTGGCAGATGAGGCACTGAGGTGTACGGATCATTATGTGGCAGATGAGGCACTGAGGTGTATGGATCATTATGTGGCAGATGAGGCACTGAGGTGTATGGATCACTATGTGGCAGATGAGGGTTAGGGTTACGGTTAGGGTTAGGGTTAGGGGTTAGGGTTAGGGTTAGGGGTAGGGTATAGGGTTAGGTGTATGGATCACTATGTGGCAGATGAGGCACTGAGGTGTTTGGATCACTATGTGGCAGATGAGACACTGAGGTGTATGGATCACTATGTGGCAGATGAGGCACTGAGGTGTATGGATCACTATGTGGCAGATGAGGCACTGAGGTGTATGGATCACTATGTGGCAGATGAGGCACTGAGGTGTATGGATCACTGTGGCAGATGAGGCACTGAGGTGTACGGATCACTACGTGGCAGATGAGGCACTGAGGTGTATGGATCACTATGTGGCAGATAAGGGTTAGGGTTAGGGTGAGGGGTTAGGGTTAGGGTCACTATGTGTCAGATGAGGCACTGAGGTGTACGGATCACTGTGGCAGATGAAGCAATGAGGTATGTGGATCACTATGTGGCAGATGAGGCACTGAGGTGTACGGATCATTAGTGGCAGATGAGGCACTGAGGTGTATGGATCATTATGTGGCAGATGAGGCACTGAGGTGTATGGATCACTATGTGGCAGATGAGGGTTAGGGTTACGGTTAGGTTAGGGTTAGGGGTTAGGCTTAGGGTTAGGGTATAGGGTTAGGTGTATGGATCACTATGTGGCA